>NC_066882.1:27017786-27233405 GCF_022985175.1 Labeo rohita | reverse complement strand
ATTCTTTATTCATTCCTTTGTAATCATTCATCATTTATTCACTTTATTATTCATTTAATCATATAATCATGTATAATAATCATTTAAGCCATTTATATTCTCATTTCATTTCAAGATTTCTGGTGTTGAGTCATGATCTAACATGTGTATAATATTTGATATATTGTTGATACAGTGTTTTGTGTCCTATAGTAGAATGTAGTGACAACATGGGGCTAATCGTGGATGAAAAAACACTGAATTTTTATTCGAACTGAGCTAAAATATGCAGTTCGGTGTTGCTGATACTTATATGACAAATAAATTAATAAATAAATCAGATAGCATGTAAATCAAATAGATCTTTACAACAGTACAGTAGACTGCTTACATAAAATGCATATAAATATTAGTTGTCTCTCTATATGTGCCGTTAATATGTCTTAAGATGATATTTTTGGTGACAGCAAAACATATGATGCAATGTAGTACAGTGATGATTGAGAGATGAACAAATATATGTTCCTCAAAAGCTGGTTTATTACATTTTAACATTAATTTTTCATTAATTTAAGTTGCTTCAGTCCAGTGTTACTGACATATGAAAGCTATTCTTATGTTTATTTAAAAAAAAAATCTAAATGCTAAAACAGTATGAACTATCAATGATTTAGTGATCTAAATTAGCATTACTAGTACTCCATTAGGTTAATTTACAATATATCACATGAAAGTAATTTTGCCTTTTTGACTTGACCAAATCAAATCCACATTCAGCAGTTGTGTGCACGGCTCAGACAGTAGATGAAATTCTTTCTTCTCAGGACAGATGACCATTGTCTGGCAATCCCTTTACCAGTCAGATCAAGAGAGGTGTGTGGGTCACCAAGAAGCATAATCTTGACACAGAGCCCGTTGTTTAGTTATGTAAACAGTCACATAAATATCAGTCATTAGTCAAGTGGCGACACAGCTTTTAACCACTGATTTACAAAAATTACAATTTTTTTTGAATTATCACTCTGTATGTTATTTAAACATGTATTTCTATCTGGAATGCTTTTGTCTTTCAAACACATTAAAATGCACAAATTCACACAAACATTTTGTCATCTGATCCTCTTTCACCTAATATATTTACTTGAAGTACCCCTGAAAATTTTAAAATAAATATTTTAGTAATTATCACATTTGCAGTGTTTCAGTTTTTTTAATAAGTTTTATTTATTATTTTGACTGATTTTAGAATGATTTTAATTTCAACATTTTTATGATTTAAGTAATTATTAGCTTTTCATTAAACTCAAAACCCCCTGCAATTCGTTCACAAACCCATTTTGAAAAACCTTACTGGGATGTAATTTGAGGTTTAATGCACTTCATGTTGTTAATAACAACAACAAATGGAATATATTTTCTTACTCTTTATATTTTTTTGTCAATATGGTACAAGATTATCCTATTTAAATCAATGTGGTAAACAAGTTAGATCAAAAGTAATCTGATTATATTACCTAAAATGTGTAATGTAATGGATTCAATTTTCTGCTAATTTTGCTCATTCTCCTGGCTCATTGAAAGTTTTCTCTCTGGCCATTAGTATTTCATTCATGTGAAGTGGTTGTGTTTTTTCTCACAGCCCCATGAGGGCGCAAGATATCGCTTTCATCATGAAAATTACCAGCCTACGTTTCAGTAATTGCCTTCTTTACAGACTGGTTCTTTGGAACAAAACATACTGTCAAATGTACAAAATATTCAGCCTGGACTTTTGGGGGGGTTTCCTGCTCTGCCTCCTAACCACAGGCCTATGATCATCTGCATCACAGAAAAAGCTAAATAATTACAAGGGGATTCTGGCAATAAAGTTTACACCATTTAGTACCATTTACACAGTTTTGCAGTTTACTGCATTGAACCAAACAAGTTCTCTTTTTTAGCAGATTTAATTTCTATTTTTAAGATTCTTCGTTTGTTTTAACATTTTGCTGAATGATAAGTTAAGGCAACCGTGGCCCTCTTTTTCATATTTTGGTAATACTGCATGTACAGTTGCAGTATTCTGTGACACTGTAAGATCTGTTTCTTCCACTAGATGGCAACATGTCAAAACAATCATGCTGCTTTAATGTGATAATATTACGTTTAGTTATTATTTCCTAAGTAACTGACCATATGCATGGATCGTTCTCTAGAACTTCGCATAATGATAAGACAGCTCGTAAACTTCCGGTGAAGTTCATTTTATATATAAGTGGAGACACCTGAGACTCCTCTCCTGCCTCGATCTTATCAGAAACTGAGAAAAATAATAACTGCAACATTATAAATAATGATAGCGGCATGAACGTCCAGTTTCATGTTATTTAACGACATATAAAGAGCCTGGTAATCCCAGGAGAGTACCTAGACACATAGTTGTACATTTAAATGCTGACAGCTAACACTATCATAACTGTTAGGTAACTAATGTTGCTTTTCTTCAATGACATCTTAATAGTATTCTTGATAATTTCCTTTATAGTCATGAACACATTTTTTAAAATCTTGTAACATTTTAAAACCTTTATTATTTTTAAACTCTACAGCTGTGCAGTCAAATTCACTTGAAAGATTCACTTTTCATTCATAAAGACGATATGAGAAAAATATCTTTTCACGGAAAACGACTTTTTAAGATGAAAATGATATGAAATTACCCTTATAACCAGAAGATGGCAGTAGAGCATCACTCGTTGGCTGCAGCTGCCGTTTTAATGGCTGTTTTTGCCATTTTTGCTTTTCGATTTATTATAAAATGACTAGTATAACAAATTTTAGTACTTTAACCGCACTTAAGTATATTGTATAGCAAGTGCAGAAAGTTAATAAAATAAATAAGCTCAGACTATAAGGGTGAATTTAAATACGTATAGTTCACTACAAATTAAATAAGTTAAATATTAATATATTAATAATTAATATTAATATATTAATAAGAATTAAATAATCATTCAATATGAATCAATATACATTTGAAATATTTTATATTTACATCTACTACATCTTTTCATGTAACTACATTTTTTAAGTTTTATCTTGAATTGTAAAAGCTATTAAATAGCCTATATTTAACCAACACAAACTTGTTACTGCTGTAGTTTTCTTACTCTGAATTTAGTCTGAATGACTGAATGCACAGCTCTGTTTTTGACATCGGCTTGCCAGATGTTTCATTCGGTTATTACTGTCAATCATAGCAATGACTCGCGCATATTTAGCGGATTTACTGGCATAATTTTTTACACTGGCGTTTGTCATTCTTGAAACGGTTTACATGGAAGTTTGGTCTTCTTAGACAAACAAATTATGTAGAGAAAACGAGCAAAGGACACTCCTATTATGGCACAGTACAGTTGACCGGAAATCAATGAGCTGGCTTGTCTAGAACAAGGAAGTAATCCGTGCATATGGTCAATTAAATGCCCACCCTGGTGAAAAAAACAGCAGAGCCTGGTAGGTATGTTTTGATGCTGGTTTAAGCTGGTCCTTTGCTGGTTTATGCTGGTCCTTGACCAGCAACATGTCCAGCAAAAACCAGCAAAGGACCAGCTTAATCCAGCATCAAAACCTACCCAACCAGCATATGCTCGTTTTTTCACCAGGGCAGCTGATAATAAATACCAAAACATTGATTCATCTGTCCATCTAATTCCAATTTAAGCAGATAAAGACATCCACATTAATACGTAAGGAAACTGACTAGTTCATAAAAGGAGTACATCAAATGTTAATTATCATCTCTAATCGTATTTATAACAGCAGCTAGTATTATTAAACGAGTTTGTGTCTATTCTAACCTTTTCATTTAGTACGTCACCTAAGTAAGAGAGGAAAATCAACTACACGTAAATTACACGCATAATCATTCCATTATGGGTCACAGGATATAGAGCTAAAGACTTCAGACAATCATTTGGGAACAGCACTTGCTCATATTTGCTTTCCTTTCCTAATTTAATACTATTACTCGTGATCAGCACAACAGTGAAGGTTTTGTTCCCTTTCTACTGCAATGACAGAATCACTTAAGCGATATGAGCTCCATACGTTTGTGCAAACCCAGATTTATTGTTATGCAGCATGATGTTTCAGAACATTTGTGACCCTGGACCACAAAACAAGTCATAAGGGTCAATTTATTGCAGTTGAGATTTATAATTTGTAAGGTGAATAAATAAGCTTTTCAGTGATGTATGGTTTGTTAGGATAGGGGAATATTTGGCCAAGATACAACTGTTTGAAAATCTGGAATCTGAGGGTGCAAAAAAAAATAAATAAATAAGAAAACTGCCTATAAATTTATTCGAATGAAGTTCTTAGCAATGCATGTTACTAATCAAAAATTAAGTTTTGATATATTTACGGTAGGAAATAATAACTTAATGGAACATGATGTTTACTTAATATCCTAATGATTTTTGGCATAAAAGAAAAATGGATAGTTTTGACCCATACAGTGTATTTTTGCCTATTGCTACAAATAATCCTGTGCTACTTAAGACTGGTTTTGTGATCGAGGGTCACATTTATTATTGCTAACAATGTCAATATTTTTAAGGAAAATGATTGTAAAATGCTACCATAAAAACACATCAAAAAGGAGATGATCTGAGAGAGAATTTCATTTTATTATTAGAAGAAACATAAAATACAACATATACACTACCGGTCAGTCTGGAATTATTATGATTTTTAAATGTTTTATAAGAAGTATTTTAGTCTTACCAAGAACGTATTTATTTAATCAAAATATACAGTAATATTGTGAAATATTAGTATAAATTTAAATATGTTTTCTATTTGAATGTATTTTAAAATGACAATTATACGTGATAGAAAAGCTGAATTTTCAGCATCATTGCTGAAAACAGTTGTGCTGTTTAATAATTGTTGAAAGCATTATATTTAAAAGGTTGGGGTAAATAAGATTAAAACACAAAAGAAAGAAAAAGAGTACTTTTATTTATCAAGAATGCATTACAACGATAAACACTGACAATAATGTTACAATATATTCTGTTTAAAATGCAGTTCTCTTGAATGATCGATTATTATTATTATCGAGCAGCACAACTGTTCAACAATGATAATAATAAGCAATGTCTCTTGAGCAGCAAATCAGCATATTAGAATGATTTCTGAATGATCATGTGACACTGAAAACTGAAGTAATGATGCTGAAAATTCAGCTTTGCATCAGAAATAAATTACATAAAATATATTCAAATAGAACACATTAAATAGTAATAATATTTCAAAATATGTTCATTTTTACTGTATTTCTGAACAAACTGGTGAGCATAAGAGACTTCTTTCAAAAAATGGTTAAAAACTCTTGACCTGGAACATTTAAACGGTCCCTTATTTGATAAATGACAAATGACAGTTTGTTTTGTGTGATTCCTCACAAGATAATATTGTAAACTATATGCATCTGCATTTAGAACATAGTTAGGCCTGTATGAGACAGGAGCTGGGGTGTCTTCAAGTGTTATTTTACTACTAATGTACTACTAGTTGACTCCTACGGCCTACTACCGCAGCATCTGTCAAATCACTCAAAACCCAAAACCCGCTATTGTTGTGAGATCGAGAGGAAGGCTTATGTTAATTTGTGTAGTTATGTTAAATTCAGTGGTCGAGCAACAGCAAGTCGTCTATTCCACAAATCTATATTGGCAAAATAGTGTGCGATTACGCAAAGATACACTGAGATTACTGGGAGTACAGCACCCATAATCAAAGTCTCTATTAACAGAATACGAGCCGTTCTTTTCCAGTGAGGAGAGGAGCCAATGCAGCTCACTGGACGTCCAGCCAGGCGGCTCTCCCACATTCTGCGGCAGTGACTCAGCATTGGCATGAGGTTAAACTCGGCTCTCCGTTTGGACAGCGTCAAAGTGTCTATGCCAGCGGTGTGACCGGCATCACTGATACGTGAGGCAGTTGTGCGGCGTGCATTCTTCCTGTTCCTCCAACTCGGGGCACGGCGTGCCGCTGTTGGCGGGTTTGAGCAGGATGTAACGGGTGCGATGGCGCGTGCCGCCCCGAGAGCACGGCCCCAGGCACAGGCCCCAGGACGACCACATCGACACCTCGCAGTCCAGCGGTGTTTCTGCAAAACATGCAGGAATCGTTAGGAGCGCTAGCCAAAAAAGCTGTCTGGAAGCAATCCGTCAAGAGATTATGTTTATGTGCATGTTTATGCATGGCCAATTAAAGAAAAACAGACCACTGCCGTATTTGTACTGAGAGCCAGCAGGCTCAGATATCACAAATAATTGAACAATTGTGGATTTTTTTAGTAGGTTACTGGGTCTTTGTATAATTCAGAGTACATTTCATGTCCATTTCATACCATTTTCTTAGGAAATATAATATTTTATCCATTAGGGGCTGCATTTCAGTTTCTGCAATGTCTCCTTTTTGAATTGAGTTCAAAATTATGAATAAGTTAACATTTTCAAAACGTAAGTTGAAATTAAATTTTCTTTTAAATAACAAAATATTTCATTTTGAACACATTATGGGGAATGTCCTTTAATTTTGATCTCAATGACCTATCATCAAGGAGTATATTACTGTCTGCCAACTATATTAGGTATATAGTTATGGTTTGCAATATTTTGATGATTTTAATTCAAATAAATATTAAAATTTAAGGTTAATCTGATCAAGGAAACAACATTTGGTTGGCCAAGCAAATCCTGCTACTGAAATTATGAGTCAAAATGGTCAAAGTGTCAACTGTTACATAGTTACAACAGTGACATCTTTTAGTAACATTTTATCTTGTAATGAAAATATAATCAGTTTCACTTATATCACTTATTAAGCATGGCAACTAGCAGATACAGTTAAGGTCAAAAGTTTACATACACCTTGCAAAATCTGTATTTGCAGCATTCAAACACTTTCCAACAATGACTGTATGATTTTGAGATTCATCTTTTCACACTGAGGACAACTCATATGCAACTATTACAGAAGGTTCAAACACTCACTGATGCTTCAGAAGGAAATACGATGCATTAAGAGCGGGGGGTGAAAACTTATGAACAGAATGAAGATGTGTACATTTTTCTTATTTTGCTAAAATAGCATGATTTTTTTCATTTAGTACTGCCCTTCAGAAGCTACAGAACAGTTTTTTCCATTTTTCTCAAAAGACAAAATAAGTTAAATTTCAGTTAGAGTTTAAATCCTCTGTAATAGTTGCTCTCTGTAATGAATCCCTCAGTTGTCCTCAGTGTGAAAAGATGGATCTCAAAATCATACAGTCATTGTTGGAAAGGGTTCAAATACACACAAATGCTGAAAAACCAAAGAATTTGTGGGACCTGGAGGATTTTTCTGAAGAACAGTGGGCAGTTTAACTGTTCAGCACAAACAAGAGACTCATGAACAACTATCACTAAACAAAAAAACAGCTGTGAATCATTCAGGGAACAACACAGTATTAAGAATCAAGTGTATGTAAACTTTTGAACGAGGTCATTTTTATAAATTCAACTATTATTTTCTCTTGTGTACTATATGTAAATGTGTTTTATGTGAAATATTCAGGTCAGTACTAAATAAAAAACATGCATTTTGTATGATGCCTCTTATTTTGGTAAAATAGTTTACATTATGCATGGTGTATATAAACTTTTGACCTCAACTATAAGTTACACAACTAAAACCAATAGCCTTTTTACTGAGAAAGCATATAGTTTTTATATTTTTAATGTAGTCAGAGTGGCTCCTATGCACTGAGTTTAAAAGTAAGTCCCAATTTATGTGCAAAACTAGCAAAGTGTACTAAAAAATGCCAAGAATGCTAGTTAGTGGAACAACACACGTGCTTACATTTTTGTGGAAGCAAATAAAAAGTGTTTACTACATGTGGCGTCCATTAGGGTTCATTAAGTTTCAACTGTTTACTTCCCCCCAAAAAACACTGCGACACGTGAAATCGTGCACAATGTTGTGGTAAAGCAAAACATCCAGGAAAAGCACATAGCATTTGTCTTTTTAGATTTACCAGTCAAACAGTGAAAATGGAAGGTCACAAACAAGAGACACAATACTCTCCACTTGAATGTGTTAAACGTGTATGCAGATCTACCTGAGAATCTGTGGGGTCTGGTTGTGTCAGGCAGGATGTGATTAGACACTCGGTTCGGTTGACGGGCAGGTGTGCGGGCCTGTCGCTTCACCCAAATGGTGGCCAGAGGAGGGAGTTCGGTTAGCCGAGGGTAGTAGAAGGAATTTGCCGGGTGGTTTGGCTTTTGAGAGGTGATCTGGATGAGAACAAAACAGATATTGATGCAGCAGAGTTGTGATTTGCGTCAGCCAAAATATTGCAAAAATATAAGACGTTGATGTCATTTTAATGTTTTTAAAATACAATTTATTTTAAAACCAAATGTAAACCAGTTCCTGAAATCAACTCAGGGCTCAGGGCTCCCATGGTCATGAAAAACCTGGAAATGTCTGGGAAGTTATAAAATTATGACTTCCAGGCAAAAGCCATGAAAACTGATCAAATCTACAGTGGTTTACCACAAAATCAAAATTCATTAGTTACTTAATTTGATGTTTTTTGAAACCCATTTAACTACTTCAAACCCAAAATTAGTTTTTAATAGCAGTCCAATCTGTACTTCTCTATTCAAGGAAAGTAAGAAAGCACTGTGGCTGAATAAAGCCTTTTTTTCCCTCGCCCAAATCACTTTATGATGTTTTTTGCCATTTATGAGCTTTACAGCTACTGGTTCCCCATCCGCTATTATTATATGGAAGTGAGCAGTTTGAACATTGTTCAAAATTTCTCCTTTTGTGTTCCATATTGATTTGAAACAACATGAGGGTGAGTAAAACATTTATTTTTGGGTAAAGTATCCTTTTTAAATTCCTTTTGGAAATTTCTAGAGTGAATACATTAAATTAGGGAGCACATATTCATTATTAACTAAGAGCTTTCCCTCAATAAATTCTTAATTTGCTGCTTATTAATATTTAAGTTTAGGTATGGGTTTGGATTAAGGCATCTAAAATATAGTCATGCAGAAAATGGCATTAATATGTGCTTAAGAATTACTAGTAAGCAGCCAATATCCTAGTAATATGCATGCTAATAAGCAACTAGAGAACCGGTCCTTAAAATAAAGTAACGTTTATGTAAAACAAACTCTCCAGTCAGCCAGATTCGAGTCTCAAGGAATTTTTGTCTTATTACAGATGTTGGTACCTAAAACAATGGAAAATCTTACCTACAATCTCTATTAAAACCTTATCCAGTCACAATGAACAAAAGAAAAAGCCATGGAAATTCATTGGTCAAAAATGCCAGTACCCACTAAAATCTTCTTAACTTCTTAAAATCATATAATTTTAATTTAATTTAATTTAATTACCGTAAAACCAGTAATACTGTAAATTACTAATGAAATAACACTTTTCTATTTAATGTATTTCATAATGCAGTTTATTCCTGTGATGCAAAGCTGAATTTTCTGCATCATTACTGATGCATATCCTTCTGAAATCATTCTAATATGCTGAACATTAAAAATATCTTTACTTGTGATCGATTTCATGCATCCTTGCTGAAAAAAGCATTAATTTCTCCTTTAAAAAACAAAGAGATCAAAGATCTTACAGACCCCACGCTTTTAAACAGTAGCTAGATAATGGGAAGCATATCTCACCATGGTGATATTTTCTGGGGGTGTTGTTGGAAAGTTTGGTGAGGAGAAAGTGAATCCACTATCTGTGCCGGCATCAAATGGGTGCAAGTCAAAGGTCACTTCCTGTTTCCACTGCCCACCCTCACACAGGTTCAGACTGTCCACCCCCACAAACCAGTCTGGACTGGGGATCACTTTCACTATCAGAGACAGCTGGGAAAAAAAACACAACACAATCAGTCAGTCTCATACTGAAAACGTACACACAGAGATTACCAACGCTAATTTACCCAATGGCAAAGTACTTGTTTTTTTTCAACATGCTCTGCTAACATTATTGGCTTCACAAGTCACATCTGAATCTTTTCTTTGTTGCCATTTCCAGTATTTTCCACTGCTTCCTGTGTATGTTAGGCTAGACCATCTGGGTTTTTTTCTCTAAATGGTGATGAATGTTTCCTTTTTGACTATGACCTCATTCAGGAAGAGCCCCTCGGTCAGAGCAGAATGAGGGAATAGCCATACGACGCAGTCGCAGAGAGAAAAACGAGCCATGGAGTGACATCGCCTATTTTAGGACGAGCGCAAGCCTGATATTCAGCCAAAGATGATTCATCAGACATACAATAAAACCTAACAGATCCTGTCTGCTCGAGTTCACATAAGGTATATCAGTCAAACATCCCTACAAAAAAGAAATCTCAAGGTAGATTTTCAGATTTTCTGAAAACGTAAGTGTAAAACTCAGTTAGTGTGTTATGGGTAGTTGCTTACTGGTACAAGTCAAAAGGGAACTTCAGGGCTTTTCACAATTGAACTGTTTGAATGAATGAAATGAATGAATGAATCATTTAATATACCATCTATAGTTATTCAGGTTAACCCTTAATTAGTTAACCTTAGGTACTAGCATTGCATATCCTTGTATTATATCTTGCAGACTTTTCTATCAAGCTTTTCCTAAATGGACATTTCAGACTATAAAGGTAAAAATTTCACTGAAAGGAGAAGTCCACTTCCAGAACAACAATTTACAAATAATTTACTCACCCCCTTGTCATCCAAGATGTGTAGCACAGGCTCTGGGATGTGCGTCCACAATGCTACGAATTAGTAATGGGTCGTTTATTATATTTTATATTATATTATATTATATTTTGTATTTTATATTATATTATATTATATTTTGTTAAATGAACGAAATGACTCGAAAAAAGATTCATTTTGCTGAACAAGACTCAAAGGTCCGAGTCGGTAAAATGATCTGAACTTCCCATCACTACTACGAATCACGCGTAAGTTCATCGTCTGTGTGCTGAGTAAGGCGAAAAAACTCCATCTTATTTTCTCCTACAACTTGAGAGGACATCGTTGTAGCTTTTTGTTTGTAAACAGCGTTTACAAACTTACTTGCACTTTCTTAGTCTTTGTGTGTTTGTTTTTTTAAACACTGGGTCTGTAGTTCCGTGTGACCTTTCAACATGAATCAACAGTACGTAGCATTGTGAACGCGCATCCCAGAACCTGTGCTACACAAGCTTTTGTGCTTAAAAAGTATAAAAAATGTTTTTTTCCGAAAAAAATGACCGGTCGTTTCGCTATATAAGACCCTTCTTCCTCGGCTGGGATTGTTTCAAGCCCTTTGAAGCCGCATTTAAACTACATTTTGGAAGTTCAAAATCGGGGCACCAATGAAGTCCATTATATGGAGAAAAAGCCTGAAATGTTTTCCTCAAAAACCGTAATTTCTTCATGACTGAAGAAAGAAAGACATGAACATCTTGGATGACAAGGGGGTAAGTAAATTATTTGTGAATTGTTGTTCTGGAAGTGGACTTCTCCTTTAATTTCACACAGTTTCTGTCATTTGAGGAAATGCTGAAATAACAGCTTGTTGTTTCTGTCCAAAAGCACATAAATATGAGACACGTTTGGCTGTTCTAGCATCCAACTGTAACATTCGAACACTGTGTTATTTCATACTGGACACATTTGGCATCGCAGTGTATGGTTAACACTGTAAAATTGCTGCTAGCCCTGCTCTGGAAAAGAATTTCATAACATTGGATAAAAAGCAGTGCTAACCCCATTTCTAAATTACAAGTGTGAAAATACCCAAGGTTAAAATCTGCATTTTGTTAGCAAGACAAGGTTAAACAGTGTCAAAAGCCCTTTAAGATCTTTTTAATACCCAAATTATTTTTTCAAGACAGCAGTCAGATTAAATGTAGCGCAAAATGTGATTTTAAAATATCCTGCTTCATAGTTTTGTCTCTTCTAGAGTTTCAGAAGAAAAGTTAAAAATATCTCAAACTAAGAATTGCAATCCACGTGTCTGTAAAAAAATAAATAAATAAATAACAAAAATAATTTAAAAATACATTGTCAGTGGTTCTTTTAAGGGAGCAGCTATTTAAAAATAAAATATTTTATATAACAAATGAACTAAAATGTTAAAAATGTATAAAATTATTTTATACTATGAGGACCTTGAAGTCAAAAATGAGCTATGGAAGAGGAGACAGAGTCATTAAGCAGTAATACATTTGAATCAAACTCTTAAAAATAAAGACCATAGAAAAAACATTTTGGTTCCTCAAAGAACCTTCCATTGAACAGTTCTTAAAGGAGCCCTATTATGGCCCCTTTCACAAGATGTTATATAAGTCTCAGGTGTCCCTAAAATGTGTCTCTGACGTTTCGGCTCAAAATACCCCACAGATCATTTATTATATCATTTAGAAAATGCCTATTTTGAGTAGAAGCAGAAACCTGCTGTTTTCACACGTCTCTTTAAATGCAAATAAGCTGCTGTTCCCCGCCCCCCTTTTCAGAATAGGGCTTTGCCTTTACAGCTCATACCTCAGATACTCTCAAAAAAACATCTGTTTGGTTTTGATTATCATGTCTATCGCATTGAAATCATGTGTTTTAAACTATATTCGTTTAAACTTCTGATATAGAAAGCACGGAAAGTGGCTGTCCACGGCATGTGAGTTCTAAACTAAGTTATCTTTCATGTCTCATAAAAATAATATTCCCTTTTTCAAATCGAGCCATTCTCAGATGTGGCATCACACCGACAGAGGTCGCTCCCACGATAGTTGACTGATATGAGCATCTTACCTCAGACCAGCTGTCACAGTCCAGTAACCTCCATAGTTTTGATGCCGGAGCAGGGATGTAAGTTAGATTGAGCGATTGAGGTGTTGTGTTGCTGGATGTAATAATGAACATAGTGGTCGTCATTTACTCCCGACATCTGAGCCGCTGAAGATGCAGTGGATTAAGTTTGTTTGTGAAGGGAATGCGCCTCCCGATCTACATATATCCGTCTATGTTCGCGCGAATCATTCGTGATCCAGCTTCACCTACAGCAGAAGTGAGTATAAGAGTTTTTTTATGAATCTTTGCGATCACCTTTCCTTATAACGTGATAGTTAGGAAGTTTAGCAGCTAAACGCGGCTAAAGTAAACAGGCTCGTCACTACACAGAGAGAAGAGAGGGGCGGGGCAAGCAGAGCTCATTTGCATTTAAAGGAACAACCCCTTAGAATGAGATGATTTTTGCAGAGATGATTTTGGCAAGGTAAAAAGGGTGTTGTTTTATACAACCACTGAGAATTTTTAACCAAAGTATATTAGAGACTTTTCATTAAGACCCTAAAGAATCATATCAACTTGTGGAAAATGGGCATCAGATGACCCCTTTAACCAAAACCAAAACCAAGTTACTGGGTTGTCCTTTTTCACGTTTTCTGAGTTAGCAGACACACTGGGGACCTGATTATAGCACTTAAACACAGAAAAAGTCTCATGATATGTCACCTTTAAAAGAACCATTTTATTAATCTAAAGAACCTTTTTACACTAGTTAGAACTTTTGTGAAATGGGAAGTTTTAATAGATGTTAAAGGGGTCATCGGATACCCATTTTCCACAAGCTGATATGAATCTTTAGGGTTTTAAAGTCGATAACATACTTTGGTTAAAATTTCTCAGTGGTAGTGTAAAAAACACCCTTTTTACCTTGTCAAAGTCAGCCCTGTTCAGAGCAAGCCATTCTGTTGTATGTTCCTTTAAATGCTAATGAGCTCTGCTCACCCCCACCCTCTCTACTGTGGGGTGAAGAGCCGGTCTGTTTACGTTAGCCACATTTAGCCGCTAAACTTGTTAACTAGCACATTATTAAGAAAGGCGATTTGCAAAGACGCATAAAAACCCTTATACTCACTTCTGCTGTAGGTGAAGCTGGATCACGAATGATTTGAGCGAACAAAAATGCATTTATGTAGGTCGCCGGGTGCATTTCCTTCTAAAAATGATGAAAATGATGACTGCTATGATCATTATTATATCCAACAACAAAACACCTCAATCGCTCAATCTGAGACATTCTTGTCTTCCCCTGCACCAGCGTCGAAACAATGGCGGTCAGAGTCAAACTGTTCACAGCTCAGTCAGGGCGGGTCTAAGATAAGCCGGTTATGTCAATCAACTGTCGTGGGACCAGCCTTTGTCGGAGTGACGTCACACCGACAAGAAGCTGAGAATGGCTTGATCTGAAAAAGGAGATATTTCTTATAAACATTACAAAAATCATTATAGGGTGGTTGTGTATACAAACTGCCAACACACATTTATGTTCAAACAACATGCAAAAGTGAGTTTTGCATCTGGTGACCCTTTTAAACATTTTTCATGGAACCACTGATTCCAATAAAGAATCTTTATTTTTAGGAGTGCAGATCACACACTTTAGCATGAATTACTCACAACAGGGCATTCCTGAAGTTATCATTAAAAGCAGAACAGATATATTTGTTGTCTGCACTTTGTTTCCATATTTGGGCCACAGTTTTGGTACCTTATGACAACATCCAGTCCACAGCTGACTTTTCTCCAGACTGGATTTACTCTTGTCTCTCCCTCACATCTCTCCTACGTCTCTTCTCATTCTGTGGCTTTTCCAGGAATACCTCCTGCTATATCAATTTCTCTGGCGTGAGAGGCGAGCAGTGCCTCATCCCTCTGCTGTCTGTTCCGGCCTGCGCTAATAGAGCTCAATCTCTCTTCGGGGCACAAAGTCACAATAACACATAATTGCCAAACCAATGCCCTGATTTGCCAGAATAGCGTGTCAGGAAAAATAATAGACAACTCATCTATTCCTCCGTCTGTCTGCATGCACAGCTGGAACGTGCTGTGGTTTCTCGCATGTCTCGCTCTTTGTAGAAATCCACAGCATTGCTGCTGTCTGGATCTTATTAAAAGAACCTTGGATAAGTTTGGGCAGCTTTTCGCTGTTTCTGATTTACTTATTTTGCTGTTGATTTGAGGGTGTTGGTCAAGCATTTGCAGGAATGTGAAATCTGACACTGTCTCTTTTTTGGGAGTTCTTAATTAAACACATCGCAATGTCAGCTGCAGCCCAGCAGTATATTTAGATAGTTGAAAATGACACAGAAAGATGATAAATGCTGCATTCACAAGCAGTATACAGAGGTAAGAAGGTATCAAGGACACATCTGAATCTGGTGTTTATGGAACATCTTGTCTACTGAGATGCCTTTGCTGCCTATGACAGCCCACAATCCTGTGGTAAAGTTATTTAGTAAATAAACACGAAATAGACTGAAATAGAGTTTTACATGTCCTAAAGAACACGTGAGTTGTGCAAGATTGCACTGTGGGGTTGCTGAGGTCTTCGGAGTGTTTTGTTGTGTTGCTAATGTGGTTTCTGGGAGGTTTTTAAGTTGATCTAAGTGGTTTACAGCAGTGCTGGTCAGTCTTATACAGACATCCTAAAGTTATATTATTCCAGTAAAATTTAAGTACTCCTTCACTCAGGTGAGTGAAAATGCAAACGTACCTAAATACTGACAGTAAAAAGTAGGCCTAACATGTACATTAATCATTATAGTCAACAAGATTAGACAAATAAGCAAACATTTTTTTCAGTAGGTTGAACAGAGACTTTAAATTATTTTGAGATCCATCTTTTCACACTGAAGACAACTGAGGGTCTCATATGCAACTACTACAAAAGGTTCAAACATTCACTGATGCTCCAGAAGGAAAAATGCATTAAGATGCATGAAGAGCCGGGGCTGAAAACTTTCTGAATTTGAAGATCACGGTAAATTTAACTTATTTTGTCTTCTGGGAAACATGTAAGTATCTTCTGTAACTTCTAAAGGGCAATGCTAAATTAAAAAAATAATGCTATTTAGGCAAAATAAGAAAAAAGTACACATCTTCATTCTGTTCAAAAGTTTTCACCCCCGGCTCTTAATTTATCATGTTTCCTTCTGAAGCATCAGTGAGTGTTTGAACCTTCTGTAATAGTTGCATATGAGTCCCTCAGTTGTCCTCAGTGTGAAAAGATGGATCTCAAAATCATACAGTCATTGTTGGAAAGGGTACAAATAAATAAAAATGCTGGAAAACCACAGAATTTGTGGCACCTGAAGGATTTTTCTAAAGAACATTTTAACTGTTCAGGATAAACAATCATGAACAACTATCACTAAACAAAAAACAGCTGTGGATCTTTCAGGTAACAACACAGTAATAAGAATCAAGTGTATGCAAACCTTTGAATGGGGTCATTTTTATAAATTCAACTATTATTTTCTCTTGTAGGCTATATGTAAATGTCTTTAATGTGAAATATCCTATCCAGGTCAGTACTAAATAAAAAATAAAATGCATTTTGGTAAAAGAATTAACATTTTGCAGATGCTGCAAGATGCATTATTTCACTACCTGTTGCTATTTTTACCGCAGCACAACTCGGAAAATAAGCTTTTGGATGTTATGTTCAGTCAAAGGACAACAAGAGAAGTGATGTAAGTCTTCACAGTTTTTCTAGCAATAATAATAAGAAAAACGTATGGGAAGATGCTTGTGGATGAATAAAACTCCCTTAAGACCCATGTCTTTGTTCTCTCCACTTTACCCCTGATGCCTCTGAGGCTTTTAGCAGACCACAGCTACTGAAAGAGCTTTACAAACAGCAAAGACAAGAAACGATAGATGCCGACGCTTGTCATGACACTGTGGACACTGAAGAAGTTTCTCAGCACAGATTTCACTCGATATCTATGAGCGTTTATATTCCTTGTGGGGAAAAACGATGGTATGGCATTTGATTTAAGCCTACGCTTATATCCATTGCCACCTGTAAGCACTTTCAGTAGCTGTGGTCTTCTAATCAGTATTTAGCTCACCGATTTAATGGTCGAAATAATGGTGCCACCATAGTCCAAAATATACACAAAACAATGTGCATTTTTTAAACAACAAAACTTCCATGGGTTTTCTACTACGTATTTCACTAAGAGACATCATTTATGTTATAGTAAGCCATACAAGACTTAATACCCAGGTTCCCTTTAAAATTCAACATTAGAATTTGAAAAAAAAAATGCACTGTTTCAACTTAAAAAGTAAGTTTTAATTATTGACTTAAATATCCAACTTTAACTCTAATTTTAAGATCTCTGACCACTTAAAATAATTAATAGTTCATCTCTCCTCAACGATCCATGTGATTTGAGTCATCATTCATAAATGTGGCCCAGTCGTACTGGAAAATTACTCACCAAAATTTAATACTAATAAATATGTTTAAAACTAAGGTGTCAGCAATCAGTCCATCAGTAATAAATGAACAGACGCTCACAGACCATACACACACAGAGCCAAATTAGACCTCATCCCAAGGCCACATTCATACTCCCAGTCGTACCTCACTGCCCTGCGGATCTAAAAACAGCAGCACCACAGCAGACATCCCGCCATGCTGTGGTTAAGCACCAGTAGGAGTGAATGCCAGACTGAGGGTAGTTGCCATTTTTAATAGGTCTCCTTTGTATTCCAGACTTTGGCAATAAAGATATCTAGGTCACCAGCAGCACCAGCACTGCCTTGAGACCCTATAACCAACTGACTCACGGCTAACAGGAAAATAAATATTCCAGAAACTGAGAAGGAAAGGCTCCAGCTTCTCACTATCTGCAGATCTGGTGGGTGCAGGAAATGCAGCACAGGAGCCGGAAGGGAGGGAGTGAGGTTGCGGTTTGAAGGTCCTGGGACTCTGGATGTGGTTTTGGAGAGCTGCACTCTGATGAAGTCTGTCTTTGTGTAATATATACATAAGTATATTGTATCATTAAAGTGAGTCTGAACTGAAATTTCACCCTATCTGATTTCTAAATGCATGTTATTGTGAATAATTCATCTGTGCGCGTTTCATTTTTAAAAGAAATGGAGTGAAACACATCCCACATCAGTCACACTTTATTTTAAGGTCCAGTTCTCACAATTAACTACATCTTTTGCATCAATAAACTCCTCATTTACAAAATTAGGGATTATTATGTGCTTTATAAGCAGCCAATATGCTAGTAATTCGCATGCTAGTTAATAGTAAGTACTGGTCCTTAAAATAAAGTGTTACATCTGTTACTTTCGGATGTATGTCACAATGCAGGCGAAAAGATCTGTTGTCACTTCCGTTTTGTCGCGACTTTAAGGATGTCTTCTAGGAAACGGACCATTCTGAGGAAACGCTCACCAGGGCCGAGTCTATATTCAGGTTGTTTTATGCTCTATTAATTTGATGGCTTTACCTTAGTGCAATAAAAAAGTCTGAAACTAAACAGTCCAAACTGTGGAATGGGAAATGTCTTTGGGGAATTTCCCTTCTTACTTGCCATCCAGAAAACCATTATTTCTAAAGAAATCATTATTTCTTTTCAGTTCCAATGTAAAGTCAGTATATCATTACCAGAGGCAGATTTATCTACTTCTCTACTGGGTAAATGAAACCAGTCCTTATCCATATTGATATGGTTTCATTTTATCATCTAAGCTCTTTCCTTGAATGCATGAATTGGCATACCCAATGTTTTTATTTTTATTTACCAAAACATAGAAACTTAAGAATGAGCATTTTAGCACTTCCAGTTAAATCAATGTTTTTTTTGGTTAAATACCCAAAATAAGGTCAATATATTTTCACAAAATACTAAATGAGAAAAATACAGTTGACTTCAAAAGTTTACATTCCTTGCAGAATCTGCTAAACGGTAAATATTTTACCAAAATAATATACAAAATTTTTTTTTTTTTTTTTTTTTTTGTATTCTGCACTGACCTGAATAAGATATTTCACATAAAAGATGTTTACATATAGTCCACATCCATCTTTTCACACTGTGGACAAACTGAGGGACTCATATGCAACTATTACAGAAGGTTTAAACACTCACTGATGCTTCAGAAGGAAAAACAATGCTTTAGGAGCAGGAGAGTGAAAACTTTTGAACAGAATGAAGATGTGTACATTTTCCTTATTTTGCCTAAATATAATATTTTTTTTCATTTAGTACCACCTACAGAAGATACTTACATGTTTCCCAGAAGACAAAATAGGATAAATTTACCCTGATCTTCAAATTCAAAAGGTTTTCACCCCCAGCTCTTAATGCATCGTGTTTTCTTCTGGAGCATCAGTGAGTGTTGAATCTTCTGTCATAGTTGCTATGAGTCCCTCAGTTGTTCTCAGTGTGAAAGATGGATCTCAAAATCATACAGTCATTGCTGAAAAGGGTTAAAATACATACAAATGCTGGAAAACCAAAGAATTTGTGGGACCTGAAGGATTTTTCTAAAGAACAGCGGGCAATTTAACTGTTCAGGACAAACAAGGGACTCATCAACAACTATCACTAAACAAAAAAACACAGCTGTGGATCATTCAGGTAACAACACAGTGTATGTAAACTTTTGAAAAATGCTGAAAAACCACAGAATTGTGGGCCTAAAAGGATTTTTCTGAAGAACAGCGGGCAGTTTAACTTTTACGTCAAAATAAGACTTAAAATGGCATGAAAACATGATTTGTGGGAGTTTTTAGCGAGTAATCAGCTTGAAGTTGATCTCTTTGTCTGAGACCAATGTTTACTGAACTGTGATGACCAATGATCCGAAAAATTCAAAAATAGTTAACTGTATAACTGAACATAAGTTCCCACATAAAATTTGTCGAAATTGTTACTGCCTTGAGTTATTATTCAAAAATAAATGTAAAATGCTTAAAAACACTAACTTGATAAGATTCATACTTGTCTTAAATAGTATATGGCTTACATTAATAATGTAAAACTACAAAACAGATTTTTTTTTCACTCTCTTTCTGAAAGTGTAAGTAATGTTTATTTATCCAAGAAAATGTGACTGGGACATGAATTTGCTTTTGATTTTTTTTTTTTAAAGAAAAAACTTTTGATGACTTTGCCTCATTTCAGAACACCAACACACACGCTGGATTAAACATCTGTTTTTCGTCATTTTCACAGCCTCGATGTGTTTATAATGATGAAAACTATTCTAATTCAAACTTTCAGGGAAAATGTTTTTAAGTAAAGACTAAATGATCTGTTGAAGCTTAGTGGTACTGACAATGAAGTCTTGTGACTGTGGTGTTAGGCTTCAAAACTCATAAACGTTGCGCTCATTTGTGAAAATGATGTTGTGAACAAAATGTGTAAAAAACTTTAAAAAAACTTTACTCCAAAATCCAATAGAAAAATCCTATTGGGTTTTTGTTGAGAGAACATGATGCTGACTTCTGAATTGGCCAACAAAAATACGTCATCACTGCAGCACTCTATTTAGGAATAAAACAATGACGTAGTGACTTTGTTCATCTTACCAGTGGGGTCCTGGGTGTCAGAAGCAGCTCTGTGGAGCTGTGGCCGATGCCTGAGGGGATCCCAGCTGTACGGTACATGGACCCCACCACTCGCCTCTTCCTCGCCTCCTTCGCATCCTTCACCAGTTCCACTGTGAGTCCCTGCTCTGCAAAGCTCTTCAAGCCTTCGCTTGCAGACGCCCCCTCCCGCCACAGCTGGTACTGTTCATTATGCGTCACAGCTGCACAGAAGTAAAAGCAGCCAATGAGTAAAGGGTAAATTCAGAGGAAACAAATTTAAACCGCTCATGTTTTCAAGCCTCGTGATTCCTCGGGCAGGTTCTGTAGTGGTCTGTTGAACATTACTACCACTCCATGAATTTTTATTGCTCATCAGATTTCACAAAACACAAATACAGCTCTGCCACCTTCTGTGTGCTCTACACACCTCAAACTGTGCTGTAAAGCCATAAAGAAAGCCAAGTGTATAAACACCTAAAAACAAATCCTTCAGTGAGAAAAACCAGACCTAATAGTGTGCACCTAAAGTTCAGGGGTGACCGAAACCGTTATGTAATATATTAAAGTAGATTTTCATGCCCTGAGGGCAACAACAGTGCTTGCAAGGCCTTGCAACAGAATTAATGTTTTATTGTCATGACATTAAGCGTGCATCACAGATATACAAAGACAGTTCACTCCTAATTACTTATGAGCAGGAGAAACTGCAACACGCAATAGCGGAATAGTAACGCCTTCTGAATGAAAGAGTCACTGCAGACCAATTTGGAGAAGACGTCACAGTTACGTCACTTGCAGCTGCGTGCATAGTGGTGGCAGAAAAACACTGGTAACAAGCGGAGGGAAATGGGTAAAATCCATGGAATAAAAGAAAGAAACAATTATTGTGCCTTTTGATGCCAGAATCGGAATGCAAATAATTTTTATAGAATACTGTCATCAAAGACGCCATTTGAAGTTAAATACATACGTTTCAACAGACAGGCTACAAATGAAAACTGCTATGATTACTCTACTTTTAAAGCATACATTTGATTTAAACAATATGTCTACATAATATTCACATATGCTGTTTGTAGTGGATGCATTGTATTAGCCCTAACGTTACAGTTACAGCATGACATAATATTTAAACCTATTATTATTAACATTTTACATAACATTTATTTATTTTAGCTCACAATTCTGACTTTTTGTCTTGCAAATGCAAGTTTATATCTCCTAGTTCTGAATTTATAAGTTGATTTAACTCAACAATAGTGAGTTGGTCAATTCTCGGGGGAAAAAAACCAGAGCAGAGGGGGGAAAAAGAGAATGATGAGTTGGTTTTACTTATCAGATTATTTAATCTTTGAGAGAAATTGAGAGAATTAAGTCAGAGTTTTGAAATATAAACTCAAGTTTACCTTTTTTTAAATTATTTTATTCCATTGCTCCATAGACCGCTACTTGAAAACTGTCATTTTCTGCAACCAAATAAACCTCGCCCACAAAAAACATCATCACTGTTTGCAAACATTGAATTGGTCTAACCCATAGACTGTAAAAAAAATATGAATGTAGTGTTTCTGAAGAGCATTTTTGAAGCTCTTAGTGGGCGGGAATCGGCCGTCGCCATCTTGGAATCGCGTCACTGCACACCACTCCCGGATAATTGAAAATGGGCAAAGAGGTGGGACGTGGGTGGAGGTGGTTGCTGAAACCACGCCCGCCTAGCGCGACGGTGGTGACAGCAGCGGCAATCCACCTGTTACTCAAGTGGCCACGCCCTAAATTTTGCAGAATTTTAAGGCTTCATATAATTAAAACAGAGTTCTAAAAAAATTCACCCCCCTCACAGCTGACATGAAGGGCAAAATTAGCTATATAGACCAAAACCACTTTTTGTACCAGGCTGTAAACATATTTTTTTCTGCTGTGAGGTTGGGCATTTTAACATGGGGAGTCTATGGGATTGACTCCCTTTTGCAGCCAGCCTCTAGCAGCCACTCGATGAATTGCAGTTTTAGTCACTTCCGTGTTGGCTTCAAGAGGGAGACCGGGAGGTTGCCGCTTGGTCTAACCAGAGACTCGTGCTTTTGACTCCACATGCGCATTGGCTGGTCTACCCTTACCAAAAATAAGTATACTTCAGTAAAGTTCAGGTATATTTTTAAGTATACTTTATGTAGTAAGTATACAAATATCAGTGTACTAGTGGTATACTTTTAAGTGTACTATTTTGGGACTAAATTGGCCCACTTTCTAGTATATAAAAGTATACTTCTAAGTATACTTTAAGTATAACAGTAGTAAACTAGTAGTAGACAGTAGTTTTCAGTTTGTACTGCAAGTACACTAAAAGTGAACTTATAGGTATACCGATAGTTTACTAATTAAATACTTTTTTATGCATTTTAATACACTTTCAAGTATAGTCTCAGTAAACTACTAGTTTAGTAGTTTTATACTGCAAGTTTACTCATACTCACTTTTTGTGAACTTTAAATCATACTGTGAGTACACTACTATGTCCCTATTTAGGTATTAAATTGTATATATTTTGTTTTATGGATATCTGAACATACAAATCATTATAAATAACTTATTCTAATATGTAGGCAATGTTGTTTTTGTTTATAAAGCATTTTACAAATCTAAGACAGAAAATGGATATAAATGGTTGAAAAGAATCTAGGCCTCAAAACTAGATACACAATCCTCAAGAACGGTGGCAATCAGCAAATATTAAAAAGATGAGATCTTTACGTCACAGTACAGCAAATAACTAACAATAATGACAAAACGACAACAAAAAAGTTTAAATGAAGTCAGCAAGCAGCAAAACAATAATCCTATAACAGTAACTGGATAATTTATTTATGCTGCAATGCATGCTGGGAACTTACAAAGCCTTAAAATTTCAACAGCACAGACAACTGTGTTTGACAAGTTGGGGTAATTTTGTTGGTCTGACAAGGGTTTTTATATAGTTTCAAGAAAATAGCATTTTTTAGTATTTGAGACTGTTTTGTAAAATGGAAAATATGTATTTGCATTTTTACAGTGTGGAAGCATCTGTTTTGGTTTCTTCTTCACGTGTTTTGGAAATTCTGTGCAGAAGATGTGTAATAGCGTCTCTCGTGTATAAAAATGACAACACGGATTCTCAGCACAAGTATAGCTCTGATAGTATATTTGTATAGTATATTTAGTATAAGTATAGTATATTTAGACTTTTTCCTAAGTGTAAGTCAAGTATACTTAAATGTCATTTTAAGTATATTTCTGTTAAGTATATAAAGCACATTTCTGAAAAGTACATAAAAGGTACACTGAAAGTATACTTTCCTGTTTTTAGTTTAAAAGAAGTATACTAATAGCACACTTGAATTAACTTCTTTTCCGTAAGGGTAGGCTGAAAAAATAAGATTTTTAATGCTATTCAAACATAAGGAACAAACATCTATAGGGCAGTTTATTACAGATTTTGTTGCTTATTTAAAATATGTAATTTATTTGCAAATTCAGCAAGCAGTTTTCAAGATTTCAGGATTCCCTCGTTCATTTAGGACTTGGTCTTTGATGGCCATAATATGTGCAAATAAACCCAAATCACTGTTCTTAAATCACGGTCATTTGCCATTTTGCTGAACATTTGTGTCAATCATATGAAGCTTTTCAAACTTATTTCTTAAAGCTGCAGTCCATAACTTTTTTGGTTAAAAATTATCCGCAACCAGCCAGTGTTCAAAACTTTCTCCTTACTTTAGCCCAATTCACAGCGGTAAGTTTGTAATAATGTTTTCTAATTTGAGTGGTACTGGTAAGTTTTCATGGGAAATACAAGCATGCCACTGTTCGTCTTTGCGTTATTACGTCACGCCTGTAAACATAAAAAAGGCGTCCCGGCTAGTAGTCTATTATATTGCATGTGAGAATGCTGTAGGTGGAGGATCAGTTATAGCTATTTCTCACAGCAGCTGGAATAATTAAATGTATCATTTTGCAAATGAAACACATATAAGTGACTGAAATTAGATTATATTCCAGTTTTAAATGTGCATCTGATTACAGAAACGTGGGATTACACAAGATTTGTCTTTCAAAGAGAACCAGTTCTGAGGAACATTAATTTGCTTTTTAAGATCAATAATTTAAATAAATAATTAATAAATTAAATAAACAATGTCTTTATTTGAAAATCAAGAGGTAAGACAATTAGAAATTAGACTGTACAGAATTTTTAATTTGCACGGTTTAATGTGATATGAGCTAAGCGATCATTAGATTTAATCACCAATGGTAGCGCAATTTATTGTAATGCTTTTTGACTGACAGCCACACACACACCTCAAAACATTAGATTTCTTCTACTCTTAACAAAAAAGGTAAAACTGCAATATAGGAATATTTTGAAGTTGAGGGAGAACATACTATGGGAGTTTTTCGACATACCCGGGTCCTTATGAACCGGAAAAAAACAGAATTCAGGTAGAGCAAGACAAAATGAGCATTTGACAACAAAAAGGATATAAATTGTATTAAATTTTATGAAAATAACCAATTGTTTTGCTAGATAAGACCCTTCTTCCTCGACTGGGATTGTTTACAAACACATTTGGGATCGTTTAAAGCCACATTTAAACTTCATTTAAACTGAAATGTTTTCCTCAAATATTGCACAACTCTTTTTCAGGTATCTGTTACTTTGAATGTAGATTTCTGTGATCCATAGCAAAAACTATCATCTCTGTCTAATACTGACCACATATTCAAGCACATTAAAAGTGCATCACATTTACTGTTGCTCAGCGAAATTTCAGGGATGAAATCCAGTAGAAATTTTTAGAAATCAGATCAGATTTCCCCATGCAGATTTCACAGCAGGTCTAATTTTTTCACTCTGACCAACAAAAACCTACTTGGTTTGAAAGTGACTTTTGAGTGAGCTGTGCTTCATGCATCGCTACACTATTGACAATAGACAATGGACCTTTTTAAAAACATTTGCCAATATGATCATACCTTTACGACTAAACTACTTTTCCAAAAGTTACGTGCTATTCTTTAATAGGAATCTGTTCAACAGCTCTCAAAAACCAGAAAGACACGTGCAACCAGAGTAGAGTTACATTTTCTGATTTTTACATTTACATGTGACTTTGATATGAGAGTTTGTAAGTAGCAGTTATCAGGATGTTGTTATGCCATTGCAAAGCTGCTCTGATTTGTTGCTATAATGTTAAAAAATTTGATCTGGCCCAAGTTAAAAGACTCCAACACTAAATCTGACTGTAAGTACAAGCAGTAGCTGACACTTTTTTTTAAAACATCCTGTTTAGAGCTCAACAGATGTGGTCTTTGACAAACTGCTTTTGCAAATCTTTGATGCATTGCTTTTCTTCCCTTTTTTAAGTTGCTTTGGATAAAACTGTCTGCTAAATGCATGAATATAAATGTCACCATAAACTGCCTCTGTATTAGGGGCTATTCACACAAAACGTGTTTTTTTTTTGCATTCAAAAATGCAACATGCAGGTCAGGTAAAAAGAAAAAAAAAAGATCTATAGAGACGACACAAAGATGTGCAATGCAAGCTCAATGGTAAAACACATCCATCCAGTGTCTTTAAATAGAAAACCATAAATACATAGTGCAATGGAAAGGAAAAACCTCTTCTGTGTGAAGTTCACCTAATGAAAAACCTCAAGGTCTAGAAACTTCTTTTAACTTGAGAACTATGCTTTTACAACTCTGTGTGCGGGAGATGCTGCAAAAAGACGCAAGTGTAAAGGTCAAACACGTCAAAAAAAAAAAGTCGAAGAATAGCATGTTTGGAACAACATAAGGATGATTAAATTGTATTTTTTTGGGCAAACTATTCTTCCAAAAGACGTGCCTAGTTTGATAATTCACCTATTAGCTATTGATTTCACAAGAGAGGTTTGAAAGAGGAAGGAGCTAAGATGATGTTTCTGAAATTATTTCTTTAACATCCCACTGTGTTCTTCATAACTACAAACCATTTTGGTCTGGCAGACCCTGAGCTAGAAGAGTGCAGGAGACTGAGAGAAAAAGATACAAGTGAGAATGACAAGAAGGCAGGCAGCACGTTTGGCACGCTGACGTGTCTGGTTTCTCCATGCTACACGTCTGGTCCAAAGTGGACAGAAAAACTGAAGAGACCTGACCTCAATCAGCTAAACCACGAACCGCAACCATCTCCATTGCTTTTATCTCTCTATCTCTGTCTTTCCCCTAATAGTCCCATCCTTCATATGTGGAGTTCATGTGTACGGCACAACCTTTTGATTAGATACAAAAATGCGCGGTTTCTGAACCTAATTGCGATACAACGGTGATAAATGGATAAAGAGAGGGTCGGAAAGCCATCCAGGAGGCAGGAGAAACCGCACAGACATCATCTCAGCGCTCCAAAGCCACAGCCTGAACTTTCAGGATCTCTAGGTTGTAAATGTTTTGGCTGAGGCCGTCCACGTCTGCTGCTGGTCTTGGCTCGTGCGTGGTGGCATGTGACGGCTGATATACCGGTGACACCCAAAGAGCACGTCCTCAGAAAAAGCCAGCACACAGTGATCGCATTAAACTCAACGGCCGGTGCATGCGTTGTATATTTATGGAAGGACTATTAAAGGGCAGGGCGAACCTGCAGGGCAGCCCGTGTCATCTGGCAACAGTTATTACTCCTCTACCTCGCTCTCGCTCTGCTTTCCTCATTAGACTGCCCCACTCCCGTGGTGTGGCGGGTAATGTTTGGAGGGTCGTCAGGGCAAATCTCAGGGTTAACAGGCCAGCTGTGAGTACTTAGCGTCTTGGCATATGGTGAGGTGAGGAAGTTTGGACAGCCTCGTCTCTAACGCACGTGGAGCCATCGCCGGCGGTCAACCTCAGAGAACGAGATGTTCAGCTTCTAGCAATCAACGTCTGGCTCGTCAGCCCCACACTTCATATCACAAGGAGTCTTACCCATGAGTTTGGACCACTGCGCAGGTGGTCGGAATAAGGGATACTGCTTGGGGAAGGTCTGCGGACTCCAGTGGCCGGTGAACACCAGGATGTAAGAGGCGGGTCCTCGAGCGCTGCACTCCGTCCCATTGGTCAGGTTCACCGGGGCCGCGCAGGACAGCGACAACCTGAGCAGCACGACCAGCAGCTGCTGCAGCCAACCAGGAACAAAGACCTCTGATGACATCATCTGCGTCAGGGAAAAAAAGAGCAGGAAAAGTCATTAGCCAATACAGTACATTTGAGGGAAAAATCAGCTTTTTATTCTTACTATTAGTGAAGTGGCTATGCAGAAATTAAATAAATTCCCATTTCAGTTTCTCATCCTACAGTTGCTCTGATCCACTCATGCAGCAAATATGTATTGCTAGGGGAAATTACATAACTTCGGTTCCTGACACCTTAATCCTCTGTCAAGGGAAGAATCTGAGATTTGCAGCTTGTACCGACAAGAGTACATTCATTGGATTCAGTCTTCACTCACCAATGGAGATTACAAAGAAACCCTTATGACTTCATGGGAATATTTGGGAATGAAAACAATTTACCCAAAAATGACAATTTTCTGTTCATTTACTCACTCTCAGGGACATCCAAGATGCAGGTGACGTTTTGCTTAAGTAAAACACTAAAGATGATTTTTAGCTGAGCCCATCTTTGGTGATTCATAAAATGCCATGGCCAACGGCCATTGTAATGTCAACAGTCAAAAATAAGAAAATACAAAAACTTAAAATTAATCCCCGTGGCTCCTGATGATATATTGAGGTGTTATAAAGCAAAACCATCAGTCTGTGTAAGAAACTAAACATTATTTGCAAAGCTATTAACTGTAATCCATAGCCTCAAGCTTCTTTCACACAGACTTTACTGGTTAATTACCGGTGAATTACCGTTAAAGGGTTTCTCCACCTCAAAATGAAAATTAATCACTTAACCTCATGTCGTTCCAAACCTGTAAAAGCTTTGTTTGTCTTCGGAACACAATTTAAGATATTTTGGATGAAGACTGGGAGGCTTGTGACTGTCCCATTTACTACCACTGTCAAGACGCAGAACAGTATGAAAGGCATCGTCAAAATAGGCAAAATATAATCTCCCATCAGTGCTTCAATCTGAATTTTATGAAGCGACGAGAATACTCACGCAAAAAAAAAAAAATTAATTAATTATTGTGTCACTTTGAAGAAAATATCCGCTGAACACAAACTGCATACGCTGTTCTGTGTCAGCCGTACCACACAGATACTTTTTCTATATATATTTACGCTTTGATCTGAACGAAAATAGCGTATCCCGCGGTACGCTGACGCGAAGGAGACGAATTGTTTTTGTTTTTGTTTTTTTTTGTACAAAAAGTATTCTTGACGCTTCATAAAATTCTGATTGAACCACTGATGGCAGATGGACTATTTTTACGCTGTCTTTCATACTTTTCTGGGTCTTGACAGAGGCATTTACCTGGTAGTCAATGGGACAGTCACGAACCTCCTGGTTTTCATCTAAAACATCTTAAATTGTGTTTTGAAGACAAACTAAGCTTTTACAGGTTTGGAATGACATGAGGGTAAGTGATTAATGACAAAATTTTCATTTTGGGGTGGAGTAACCCTTTAAAGATAGACTTCTATGGCTTAATATATAATGTAAATGTCTCTTACTAAAATATGTAGTAGAAAACCCATGAAAGATTGACGTTATTTTAAAAATCCACATCGTTTTATACATATTTTGGATAGGGGGTGGTATTATTTTGATTATGTAGAGCTGCATGATCTGTTGCTATTTTTACCACAACACAACTCAGAATACACAACTTGGAAAATAAAAACACTGATATAATGCCACATTGTGCGGCTTTTGGCTGTAATTTTCAGTTGGAGGGCAACAAGAGAAGCAATGCATTACTTCACTGCTTTCATAGCGATAAGAAGGGGTGGAAAAAATGGTAAGATGCCTGTGAACGATAAAACTTTCTAAAGACCCGCGTCTGTGTTCTCTCCACTTTAGCCCTAATGCCTTTGAGGCTTTTAGTAGACCACAGCTACTGAAAGAGCTCACAATCCTGCTGAAAAAAAAACAGCTAAAACCAGCCTAAGCTGTTTGGCTGGTCTTAGCTAGTCAGGCTGGGAGATCAGCTGAAACAACCAGCTTAAACCAGCCTAGGCTGGTTTTAGCTGTTTTTTCAGCAGGGAAACAATGTAAACATGCCTATGCTTGTCATGACACCGCAGCCCATGAAGGAGTTTATAAGCGCGGATTTCACTTGATATCCGAGCGCGTTTTGTGGGGAAAATCAATGGTATGGCATTTGCTTTAAAGGGGTCATTGGATGCTAAGCTCACTTTTACATGTTGTTTAAACATTAATGTGTGTTAGCAGTGTATGTACAAATCTACCCTATAATGATAAAAATCCATGCAATCTGTAAAAATAATACTCCCTTTTTCAAATCGAGCCATTCTCAGATGCCTGTCGTTGTGGCGTCACACCCACAGAGGCCGCTCCCACGATGATTGATTGTTGATTGACATGAGCGTCTTACCTCAGATCAGCTGTAACGGTCCGCCCTCTTTGTTTCGATGCCGAAGCAGGGATGTAAGTTAGACAAGAATATCTCTGATTGAGTGACTGAGGTGTTGCTGGATGTGATAATGAACATAATGGTCATCATTTACTCCCGACATCTGAGCCGCTGAAGATGCAGTGGATTACATTTGTTTGTGAAGGGAATGCGCCTCCCGATCTACATATATCCATCTATGTTTGCGCAAATCATTCATGATCCAGCTTGACTTACAGCAGAAGTGAGTATAAGGGTTTTTTAATGAATCTTTGCGATCGCTTTTCCTAATAAAGTGCTAGTTAGCAAGTTCAGCGGCTAAACGCGGATAAAGTAAACAGGCTTGTCTCTCCACAGAGAGAAGAGAGGGGCGGGGCGAGCAGAGCTCATTAACATTTAAAGCAGCCTCGACCAGAATGGGATGATTTTTGCAGAGCTGATTTTGGCAAGGTAAAAAGGGTGTTGTTTTACACAACCATTGAGAATTTTTAACCAAAGTAAATATAGACTTTTCATGAAGACCCTAAAGAATTATATCAAATTGTGGAAAATGGGCATCCGATGACCCCTTTAAGCCTGCACTTATATCTATCTATCTATCTATCTATCTGTCTATCTATCACCATCTGTAAGCTCTTTCAGTAGCTGTGGTCATCGTATCAGTATTTTATTTTCCTAGTTGTATATTCAGAGTTTTGTTGCAGGAAAATCGCACAGCTCAGTGCCAGTAGCTCACTGAGTGCAACTGTTCAATGCAATCAAAATAATGGCACCCCCCTATAGTCCAAGATATGTATAAAACGATGTGGATTTTTTAAATAACGTAAACCTTGGGATTTGTACTACATATTTAAGTAAGATAGCTACATCATTCACTTATATTAAGGTATACAAAGCCTAATACCTGGGGTTCTCTCTAAGAGATCAAGTGTGAATAGGACATTTTCAAAAATACTGGTAAACAAGTAAATTCCCGGTAATCTCCTCTGTGGGAACGCAGAATGAGATTACCGGTATGAGCACGTAAAACTTAAGAGAGGTCTGACATAAGACGTCTATTCTGTGTCGATCATAACATTCTGACGCAGATGACGCATTTACTCCTGCTGTGTAGTTTGGTTTGAAGTTGTCTAATACGAAGTCTCTGGGCCAGAAGCAGCTGCATGAATGTGAATGTTTGACACAAAAATGAACATAGCAACAAAAACACCCCTCATTATTTACAAACACAACACTAGAAGGTGCAGCCGTTTAGAGGTCCTTTCTGGTTGATGTCCCAGAATTTACTGGTAATTTGAAACGGATGTGTGAATGGTGCTTTACCGGTAAAAAGATGACCGGGTGTCCTAAACGTTTACAAACACAACACCAGGAAGCGCAGCTGTTTATTTTAACCTTCATTTCTGGTTAATGATATAACAGAATTTACCGGCAATTTAAAACCGATGTGTGACTGTTTCTTTACCGACAAAAAGACGGAACATCGTTGCCTGCGCGAACAGCTTACTGTTGTTTTTAGCGGGAAAGTAGTTCCGGTAATTTTTACAGCAATTCACTGGTAAGGGGCTTCAGGCAAACGTGCGCTCATGACGCATGCGCGGCTGTGAACTGACACTGATGTTTACAACAGAGAAGTGGACGCGAGTGCAGATGGTTTTAGAAGTTTTTGTAGATGGTTTTTGCAGGCTTGGTTTTAGAAAGACATTTTACACATGTATTGTTGTTTACTCTGGATGACTGTACTGATGTTCCTGTTGTAAACAACAAAAGCGTCAGTTCGTAGCACGTGTAAAGACAGTTTGTCCGAGGCTGTTTATTACAGCTAATAATGTTGTAAATAATGTTCAGTTTCTTACACAGTTTTCGTTTTGCTAAATATACCATCAGGTGCCTCAGGTATTAATTTTGTGTTTTTGTGCTTTAGTAGCTGTTGACGTGCGATTTGAATGAACAAGGACCACGGTTTCAGTTATTAATCATCTTTACTGAAAAAGTAAACTACATCTTGAATGGCCTGAGGGTGAGTAAATTTAACAGGAAATTTAAAAATTTTTGGGTGCACGTTTTAAAGGACAGGTAATTGTTTGAAACACTTATGAATACAATTCTTTTGTTCAACAACAAAAAATATGTTTTTGATGAATGTACTAAGCACTTCTTTGCATACAGTTAATGTGAAGTGAGACTGGGCTGGTTTTCCATCTCCAAAGAGGCACAAAACCACCATATGGAGGAGCAAGATGTGCCACACCAGGTTTAAAGGTAATGGTGAACTTTTGACATGCATAAACTGGTTGACACTGGATGTCATTGACATGTCTTGACATGCCATTTTAACAGGCGCCCATTATGCCAAGGACATTCCCCCCCGCTGTGAGGAAAAAAAACATTGTGCTTGAGAAGACTCACTGAAACCCAGTTTTGATAAAGGTTGTTACATTTCTGACATTTTATGGTTCTTTTTTGTGACAGCCCAGATCCCTCTTTTATACTCACTGTGTGAAAAAGAGTAGTGTAAACAATCAAGATATCTAATTTATGTTTCTCAAAAGTCACAACATGAGGGTGAACAACATGAGGGTGAGTGCATTTTTGTGTGAACTATCGCTTCAAAGCCGGACTGGCAAAAAGTCTGCAAATCCAAGTCAGTTTAATAAAACTTTAGACTTCAGATGCTTTAAATAAAACATAATTAACAGCTGTTGAAGGCATGTGTGATGAACTCAACATCACCACGGCACAGATTTACCCAGAACCCCACAGCCCTGTCCCAGCTGACCCCGTCTTTTCACAACAACCCTAGGCTTGCCGTTTATTCCCGACTAAATTAAAATAACATAACAGCAAGGACTGTGTGACTGAGTTATTTTCATCCCACACACCCTGTGATTGAGTGTTGAGCGTATTACGCAATTCCAGCTTAGACCTCGGCAGAAGGTTTACAGCGTGACTGCATGAGATACATGGATCTTCACTGTCTGCCACTGTCTCTTAATAAAGAGGCGAAGCGACAAAGGGCAGAAGTTCATCACCGCAGGCTCAGACTATTGCTGTGGCCCCGTCCACTGGATCCCCATAGTTTATAACGAGCCACGATCATATGACAGAGCAGCAGATCAAAGACACAGACTCACCACGTTCCCACTTCTGGTATTTTTATGCTCGCCTGTTAAAGTTTGGAGTCATTAATGTAGGTTTAGGTTGGACCGGTAGTTCATATATATATATATATATATATACATATACATACATATATATAATATAATATTTTATATATTTGAGAGGGTAACTCTAAGGGTAACTCTAATGTAATTGAGGAAAAGCTGGGTTATAATAGTGCTCATGATGAACAGATATAGTAGGATCCGTGAGGAGAGAGATCTTGAGTCACCAGAAATGACCTCATGTCTAATGGACATAGTTCTGGAGTGAGAAAGCAGTTAAACGCTTCTTGTTTTAAAGCCGGCTGGACCGCAGGTTCAATGGGACATGGATAAAATCTTACGAGCGAGGACTGAACTTGCACTCCTTTAGTGGTTTCCTTTCCTTTTCTTCAAACTCAGAGTCTTTTTTTTTATATTTGACAGATCAGGTTTCCGCATCTTTTGGAAAAACTGAAGTGTCACAGTGCTTTTTTGTGCGTTCATCCTTTTCCAACTGCATTTTTCACTTTCAAGCTGAACAGTGTGACTAGAAATGCCAGCAAATGAGCCTTGGCATTTTGCCAGTGTAACATCGCTGGAAAAGTTCCACATTGATGCTATTTGTGAGCAAAAACCATAACATTAATGGTTTGAGCATTTAAGAGGTTGTGGAGCCAATTACAAATTTGTAGAGGTAGAGATGCAATATGTCTTTATGTTAATTATAGATGGTTTTAGAAACTTTTTTAAAGAAAATTTAAACTTCAAACTAAAACATTTTTTTCCATGCACTGGTTTTACAAGCACTGGTCAATTTTCTTTCAAGAAAACATGCAAAATAAACAGTTTTGGTTACAACACATCTTTAAAAGCTGTTTTTTTTTCTCCTGCACTGTGCCAGAAATATCCACTTCAGAAGCACTTGCATACACCAAATTGTACCATTTTATTCCTATATATATTCTGAATATTACAGAGGGGTTTCTTAATATATCATTTGCCTTTTATTTAAAAATACATGATGAAAATTTTCTTTCTGGCTGTTGGCATTTTTTTTCATATTTATGGAGAGATGAAAAGAGATCCTACGTAAAATCCTTATTTCTAATATATCAACAAAATTAAATGAGAAATTTGAAACTGTTGTTTGAAACAATGTTGTGGTTTATGTTCTGGAAATGTTTGCAAATTTGTCAATATTTAATTAGATAATGAAGCTACAAGAATATGTTTTGTGTGCAAAGAAAATAAAAATAACAACTTTATTCAGCAATTTCTTCTCTTCCATGTCAGTCTTTAAAGGGCATTCATGACTCAGCGTGTCAAAGACCGACACGGAAGAGAAGAAATTGTTTAATAAAGTTATTTTTGTTTTCTTTGCATGCAAAAAGTATTCTCATAGAGTCATAACATTACGGCTGAACCACTTTAAACGTGTCAGTTGTGTTGATGTCTATGCAGGGTCAGAAAGTTCTCCGATTTCATTAAAAATATCTTAATTTGTGTTCTGAAAATTGAACAAAGGTCTTATGGGTTTGGAACGACATGAGGTTAAGTAATTAATAACAAAATTTAAATTTTAGGGTGAACTATCCCTTTAAGGACCCTACAAATGCCATGTGGTGTAACCATCAGGTAAAAAAAACATTTGAGCTAAAAATGTTTTTAATTATTTATTTATTCATAAATATGATTGTGTGTTTTGGGGAGTTGCACCACATGACACTTACAGCCTGAACTAATCTTTTTTTCTTATAAAAAAGGTTAAATAATTAGCTATTTTAAGATCTTGGCTCACTCAAAAGGGTGTGCAGGGGTTGTATCCATGACATCATTTCCTATTTTATGTTTTGTTTTTCATGGTTTTGGTCGCACCACATGAAAATCATTATCTTTTCATATTGAACAAACATTGAAACAAAAGAGCTTTTCTCCATATGGGTAGATGGAGGAAGATCAACAGATCTTGGACCAGTTTGAGATTCTAGATTTGTGGCGTAGCTTAAAAGCCATTTCCACCAAATGGCATGACAAAGTTTTAACAGCACTGATGGCGCTGATGTGTAAACGTGACAGAAAAAAAGGCTGTGAACAGCAGATGTGGCGTTTACCAGAAAGGGTAATCTGGCCGTTTTACTGCAGCTTGTCAGGATTCGTGTTTGAAAGTGACTGTAACGTGCTACAATTGCTCAGTAATGTTTGTCCCCAGTACAAACAGATTTGTTTGTTCGTGGGAGACCCAGCAAATCATTGAAGAAACAATGCTTTGTCTTATCTAGCGGAGTTACTGTTCCCAAACATCATCCGCTGACTAATAAACCTTTTTATAAATATTTTGATCTCTCTTCTGGGCTGACATTTTGCATGCGTGCAAAAGGAACATCCCATGTTTTCCCTATTATATCTATCTTGGATTGTCAAATTAAATCAGACCTTTTACAAAGTTCTGGCAGATGCATTTTGTGCTGCCCCGCACTTGCCAGCGGTTGCAGATGCTGCCTGACACTGACCTAAAGCAAACCTCCCTCTGTTTGCCCTCTCCAGCGCAGTGTCAAAATACACACGTTTCTCAAACATCCAACAGACACAGCAAATCTCCGCTCCCAGCACGAACGAGACACAATAAAACCAGGGGAGACGGAAAAGTGCCAAAGAAAAGAGCTTGCGGCTTTTTTGCCACTTAAGCTTAAACTTGCAGGGAGAGCAATTATGAAGCCGCAGTGAGCTTGTACTGCAGGAAGAGGTCAGGAATCTTGCATTTCAGTCGCATGCAGACGCAAAAACCACGCGGGCAGAGTTTAGAGTAAGAAATGAATGAGAAGAGGGAAAAATAGTTAAATAACTGTTAAGGGCAGCACATATGTTAAAATACTCAAGCACCGCAGCATTGTTCGTCAAAGAGACGTCAAACCTGCAGAAGAGGAGTGTGGGAAGGTTGTGGTGTAGAGGCTCAGCAGGAAAGTGGAGAAGCAGAAAAGCAACCCTTGTCTTAACCTTTGCCACAGCAGCCGGCATGAGCGCAGGACACACACACTCACACACACACAGAAACAGACAGTGGATCACATGCTAGTGAACAGCTCACTCTTACCTTGCTGTGATGGTAGACAGCAGGACGGGGTTTGTGGAGATGTGCACTACAGATCAAGACACCTCTCTTTCATGCTCTCTTTCCCCTCCTCTCTTTTTTCTTTCTCTCTCTCCTCCCATTCTTCACCCCCACCTTTCCATGTATGGGTACACACACGCACACACACATTCAGTCTTGCTCTTTTTCCTGTCCTCTCCTTTTATCTCTTTTCTTCTCCTGTGAGATCACAGACTGTATAACTGGAATTTGATGTGTTCATATATAACTTGATCCAGTAACCATTCATCCAATAGTTTATAGCTGTGGGTTTTCTGTTTGTCCCATATTAACTTTGTAATACAAGTAACCCATTTGCAGGTCGCTTATCCTGGAAAATGTAAATATTTCTCTGCGGCTCTATCAAAACATTGGTCTGTTTGTTTGTGCAGCCAGCCTGACACAGCAACAGTGCAGCCAATGGCGTGAGATTGGGACGGGCTCTCTGTTCTACCAATGGAAAAACGGGGAGTGTTTGGGAAACCTGTTTGAAAATAGTCATTGGCTGCATACTTCTCTACAAGTAGGTGAAAAATGATACCTGAAAAGAGCATGTCCAAATTCACAGTATATGAAAAATGGTGAAAAGTATCTGAATGACCTAATATTTCAAGGGATAGTTCACTCAAAAATGAAAATTACCCCATGATTTACTCACCCTCAAGCCATCGTAAGTGTATGTGACTTTCTTCTTCAAGATGAATACAAACTGAGTTATATTAAAAAATGTCATGGCACTTCCAAGCTTTATAATGGCAGTGAATGGCTGTTGAAATTTTGAAGTCTAATAAAAGTGTATCCATCCATCATAAAAGTACTCCACACAGCTCCAGGGGTTTAATAAAGGCCTTCTGAAGTGAATCTATGTTTGAAAATATCCATATTTAAAACTTTATGAACTTTAATCTCCAGCTTTCGCTAACTTTAGTACGTGTGTTCACAAAAGAGTGGCGTTCCAGTGGATGACGTAGGTGTGGTGTAAGCTTTGGTGAGAACCAAGTTTTGTTTACAGCAAAGGAAAACCAGTCTCCGCTTGGCTCATATTAAAATCCCACATTCTTCTTTACAAATCCTCATTTTGTACTTCAAATTCGCAACCAGAGTTTTGCTTTGCTCTCTTATCTGCACTTCCGTGTTTATCACTTCCGCTTATGTCACCACATTCCTATGTCATCCGCTATCTACTGAGATATAGGGATTTCACAGTTCTGCAATTTAAAAAAATCCTTGTTTCATGGGGTAAATCATGGGGTAATTTTCATTTTTGATTGAACTATCCCTTGAAATATTAGGTCATTCAGATGCTTTTCACCATTTTTTATAAATACTGTGAATTTGGACATGCTCTTTTCAGGTATCATTTTTCACCTACTTGTAGAGAAGTATGCAGCCAATGACTATTTTCAAACAGGTTTCCCAAACACTCCCCGTTTTTCCATTGGTAGAACAAACGGAGAGCTGCATCCCAATCTCACGCCATTGGCTGCACTGTTGCTGTGTCAGGCTGGCTGCACAAACAAACAAACAGACCAATGCTTTGATAGAGCCGCAGAGAAATATTTACATTTTCCAGGATAAGCGACCTACAAATGGGTTACTTGTACTTGTACTCGCCCGTGTCGAGTAACTGGCAAAATCCCGCAAGTGACGCATTCCACAGACGAGAATCCATGAATCCAATTTTAGACTGTTTTCCAAAGCCGCATGATATATTAAACCTATTTAAAAATCATCATAAAGCATAGTGCTAAACACTACGATTCAATTACATTATACGCTTTGATTATTTACATGCATGTAGGTTATGTATGTGTGTGTCAAAACGGCTCCGTTCACAGTAAATGCTGCTCCACACAAACTGTTATCATTTACATGTGTGAAGCATCTCAAACTCCATCTCTGCATATTGCTGTGTTTGAGTTTTTTTTATAATGTTTATCTGGGAACGCAACGTGTGCTATTTCATCAGATTTGTAGGTAAAGGTAAATCATTTATAAACCTACAAAGGAGAGTACACGTACATCAAAATCTTTCTCAATATGCTAAATGTTCATTATGATTTAAAAAAAAAGGTTTTAAACACTCACTCTGAGTTTACATGTTTTGATGTCTACATATTCAAGAAATTACAGTAGCTGTAGCATTTATTTAAAGAAATAGCCCAATGTTAAAGATTAAGTGGACATTTGAATTAAATGTTGCTTAATCAATGTTTTAGTGCCACATTAAAAAATGAAGAAAAAAAAATAATAAAAAATGGACAATTACAAAATTAAGGTAAAATAATATTACGAGAATAAAGTTGAAATTATGAAAATAAAGTAGAAATTACAAGAATAAAGTCAAAATATTTTGGCAATAAAGTCATAAATATGAGAATAAAGTCTAAATGTTTTAAGAATAAAGTCAAAATTATAAGATATTCCAATGTCACAGCTTTCAAAATCTTTTTTTTTATATATAGTTTTATAGTGAAATCCAAACTATATGTCTATTACAATAATGTGTATAATAATGTGACGCCACAGACTTTTTTGTGGAGTAGGTGGTGGAATTTTTACAAAGAAAACAGTATAATTTAATGAAACGAACATCCCATTGTAATTGAAAAGACAGCCACATTAAAGTGCGTGAAAAACATATTATTGCAAGACACATATTGTTTGTGTTTCACTATAAAACTGACAGATTTTGAAAGCTGAGACTTTGTTTCATATTAAAAGTACCAAAAGCACAAAGCTTATTGCTATTACTGGGTGGGCTGGTGCTAGGGATGGGCGATATCTTATGGTTTGCGATATACCGGTAAAAATTTTCCCCACGATAATAACGATAAAGTCTAGCTGTTGACATATTTCTGTGTGCGACAGTGCGGAGTGACATGCTGAAGGCGGACGTGAAACTACTATATCACTAAATGAGGAGCTCCAACCTGGAACTGGTTTGGTCAAAACTGTGCGGTGCATCAAAAATCGGTCTGAACTTTGAATAATGTTAACTGTACTAGTAGCAAGTGTGCGATGCAGCTTTGCATGTGTATGAGCCTGTTTACAAACCTGTTGTCTAACAAAGGCATGCTTTTTCTCCAAATTAACTTCATAACATAGTCAAGTGTTTGAAATAACATTTTGTGATCAGCCGTGGTTTCATATCACAGAATGAGACTGAAATCATACTATTTTATAGTATTATAAAAGCTATGTCGATTAACATTGCATTATAAATATACTTTATCCTTATAAAAATACCCAAGATTGCTTGAATAAACCATATATTGTAGCGATCATATGTTTATTGTCTTCAAGTTTCCTCAGTTAAAATCCCTCTGTGTTTATTATTCTACAGCGATTACTGGATTAGAAATTCCTGAAGTGTCGTCAGTACTCCTACTTTTGCTCCTACTAAGGCACACGTGGAGTTTTTGCGCAAGGGCGCCCTTCCGAATCAGAAAGAGCTTTATTGGCCAGGTGTGTTTCACACACAAGGAATTCGTCTTAATGTTAGGAGCTTCCAGTAGAGAAAGTACAAACAAATTAATTCACATTCCAGTGAATTAAACAGTCATTACATTACGTGTGTACTCAGTAATGCTCACACCATATTTTGGGTAAAAATAGGAAAGATAATACTTTTCCCTAAAAAAACACGATTTCCCTGAAATATCATCATTGATATCGTTATCGCAAGAAGTACCAGAAATTATTGTGAGAATTTTTTAAACCCATATCATTCTTCCCTAGCTGGCGCACTACAAATAGGCCTAATGAATGAATCGAAGACGTGAAATATTATTTCCAAGCATACTGTCCCTGCGAATATGACACACGGTATGATTTCTGTTAATAATCCCACATATGTGACCCTGGACCACAAAACCAGTCTTAAATCGCTGGGGTTTATTTGTAGCAATAGCCAAAAATACATTGTATGGGTCAAAATTATAGATTTTCTTTTATGGCAAAAATCATTAGGAAATTAAGTAAAGATCATGTTCCATGAAGATATTTTGTAAAATTACTACTGTAAATGTATGAAAATTTAATTTTTGATTAGTCATATACATTGTTAAGAATATTATTTGAAGAACTTTACAGGCAATTTTCTCAATATTTTGATTTTTTTGCACCCTGAGATTCCTGAATTTTAAATAGTTGTATCTCTGCCAAATATTGTCCTATCCTAACAAACTATACATCAATGAGAAGCTTATTTATTCAGCTTTCTTGTATACATTTTTTGTATAAATCTCAATTTGGAAAAAAATGACCCTTATGACTGCTTTTGTGATCCAGGGTCACATATATTCAAATAAATTCCAGTGGTCTGGCAACTTCTGCTGATGCTCCCAATCTGGGCCATTTGCATACACAGACTATAATCTCAAAATATTAGTACTTTAATTGCTATGATTTAGTTCTTGTAATTTCGACTTCATTCTCAATACATTTAGACTTTATTCTGTAAATATTACGACTTTAATCACGTAATTTTTTTTTATTTTTTAACGTGTAAACAATGATTAGATGGTGTAGTAAAGTGTAAAAACAATCGTCAGTTGGCGCCCTCTGCAGTCATTCGTTATAATGCATAATGTACATTAGCTCTATTGTTTATACCACATTACGTGTTTTACATTTTGTTCAATAAAACCATGATTACTTGCTTTTGATACCTACTCATTGCTATATTTTAAGTAATTGTTAAGGCTATTGTTCACCTAGGTCTACTTTTATTGCCACAAATGAATTGTAATTATCCGATTACTAGATTACCAAAATAATTGTTAGTGACAGCCCTACTGAGGTAACTTAATCCCATTGATTCTTTAATGTAGCAGTGATGTATTTTTCACCCATGATGTCCCACAATCCTGTGAATTAGATTTAATAGTTGAGCTAAAAAAAAATACAAATGAAAGTTTAGAAAGTTGTAGCTCATAGCTTGTGTGAATGTACTTTTAACTAAATATTTCCACTTTTAACGTCATTTCTAGTAGGAAATTATTGTCGTAATTAAATATTTGCTTAGTTGCCATCAAAGCTTGTCCTATTTTGTTCAGATCATTAAACTATTATGCTCTCAGAAGTCTTCAAAATCAGTTTCAGGAGGCACCTTCATGCACAAACTGTCTGCAAAGTCATTGACAGGCCATTGGTTAAGCAATTATTGCTATGTCAGGCTGCATCAGAGTGTGGAAATTGGCGTACAAATTACTTATAATTGATTCCACATTTTAATGCATTACTTTGACTTGCAGTGAATCAAAATATGAAAGCTGACAAATACAAAATCTTGACCTATTACACACAGAAATGCTAAAGTGGCATGGATATTTCTGGTACCCTGGATTTAGAATTTGGCAGTACAGTCGTTGGACAGACGTACCGTATCTAACACCTTCCACTACTTCAGTTTAGAGGTCAGCCCATCCAGCACCATGCAAAACTTACCAAAACAATGCCAGAGCGTTGCAAAGTGTGTCTTTAGCTTGTTGCTATGTGGTTCCCAAGGGTTCCAAATCTCTTTGGTTTCCGTAAACATCCAGTCGCTTAGAAAACAGTCCAAGTTTCCTCTGTGAGCCACATCATTCATATTATATCAGTAGCAGAAACAGTCTAGGACATGATGTCCAATACTTAAGGTTGGATATTCAAAGAATAACAATAGTGTTATAACTGATCTACAGCAGCTCACACACTTGCACAAGAAGCACTGAAAGAATGGTTTTCATAATAACACTAACCGAAGTGAATGACATCTGGGAATTATCTGCTTAGAAAGCAGTCGGTCACTGTAAGAGCACACGTCAGTCCAACATAAGACGTGTCACTGATTGCCCGTCAAAAGAAATGCAACCAAAGCCAGGAGGTTTTACCAGTCACTATTAATCAAGTTTGCCATTTACAAGAAAAGTCAGATGTAAAAGCATCTATTCATCAAATTTGGTAATGTTTACTGCGTCAGGCGAAGGTAGTCATCACTTCATCAGAGGCCAGACTCGACGGCGATTCGTTTGCGCTGACGCAGATGGGATTGAACCTCTTAAACCTAGTGATCGATTTCTCAATGAGTGTTATGTACACTGTTGAACACACTGACCCTAACGTGAACCTCCGTTGGACAAAAGCCTTTAATAAATCTTTCAAAGGACAGGCTGATGAAAAAGAAAAGAGCTGATGAGACCAAGAATGTACAAGAAACTTTAGAGGATGTAGGTTTGTGAGCATTTCCAGCATTCCCAATGTGTTTGCCAATATTTCACTAGTACACTAAGAAATGCTTCACTAGATTTAGTCTTTATTTATTGAGTTTGGGGGAAACAAAAACAGCCAATATAAAGCTTCGTAATCCAAAAATGTGATTGATTCCGGGACATTTGGGGTAAAGAGTGAGGTAAGGTAAATGAGCTCATTCTCAGTCAACTAAGTACAATAAAACAAATTTAGTATCCAAAACGGTCGTTTCTGCTCAGTATTTCAAGCACGGCTGTCTGCTCTCGCAACAGCTCACTTTTTCCCTGCCAACTTGTCAGCGGGACGCATGACGTCACTTTGTGGGACGAAGCGGAGATGCGAAGCCATGTCAAATAAACTGGCAATGAGACGATCATCTGTAGAAAAAACATTTACAAGGGGGCAGAGTGCAGCATAAACAGTCATTCTCCGCTGAGCGACTCCCGTAAACAGTGGAATTTAGTTTTACGTCTTGTCTGAGGGATACAGTTATAGACATAATACACGGTCACCTTCTCATCTGGAGGTGCAGCGCAGACATATGACAGAGTATCTCGTCTGTAATCAGGATCTGGGTCGCCGATGCTCAAACACACACCTACTGCATTGCAGAATAGGAGTGTCCACTTACATAACTCCAGTTATATTAAAAAATGTCCTGGCTTTTGCTAGCTTTACAATGGCAGTGAATGGGTGTTGAGATTTTGAAGTCCAATAAAGTGCATCCATCCATCATAAAAAGTTCTCCACACAGCTCTGGTGGGTTAATAAAGGCCTTCTGAAGTGAATCGATGTGTTTGTGTAAGAAAAATACTCATATTTAAAACATTATGGTGAGAACATACTAGTCTCATGAGAACCAAGTTTTGTTTGCAGCAAAGAAAAACCAGTCTCCTCTGATGGTGCGAGGACTCTATTGGAATTGCTTTAGTTAGTATTTAGTTAGTCATAGCGCCACCAGTTGGCAGCAGGAAGTTTGGCACATATAAATGTTTTTGACATATTTCTCCTATATTGACAACTTTAAATGCATATTGGTGCGAGGGCCCTTTCAGCACTACGATCTTTAATTTTCTACTTCTAATTTGTGATTGGTGTTTTGTTTAGCTCTGTCCTCTGTGCTCCCATGTTCGACACTTTTCACCAGAGCTTACAGTATGCCTACATCTTAAGCAAAGACTACAGAATACCCAAGACTTGTCACTTGTATAGTTTTGAATGGGGAAAGATGCAACGCTTATTACGGCCACAAAGCCCCGCCTTCTTAATGAAAGAGCCAGTCGTTGACTAGTAAAGTCAGCACGTCACTGCAGCTGCCGTTAGAAGTCCCAGTTGCTATCCACCTTATTTTTCAATGCGGATGTAAGCTGTTTTCTGGTAATGTGTCAGACATCTGGCACATTTATAATCCACCATAGGGAAATAACGAGAAGAATATCGAAGTGCAGTAAACGGTAAAACAGTTTGCACTACAAACCAGTGTGTTCATAATTAAGATTATACATTAAAATAATATGGTAAGACACACCAGTTTGCCAATATCAAGCAGCAAAACTAGCTTTTTTGTGCAGCTAAAAATAGCTGCAAGTGGATGAGACCAGAAGCCAGACACAAAAAATTTACAAATGGCTGCACTCACTCTTATGGGAAAAATAAGGTGGATAGAAACAGTCAGCATTCTGAGACATGTGCTTAGTACTGCGCATGCGCACTAGCTGATCTCGCCTGAAAAATAAATACGCTTTTTTTTTTGGATCATAAGGAACTATATTTATGAGGCAGTTTGTTGTCAGATTTCATTGGTGATTTCAAATATGAAATTTAATCGTAAGCTTGGTGGACAGTTCTGGAGAATTTGATGTTTCCCCATTCAGATAGGAGCTGCACTTGTCTGCCTGAGAGGCGTTTCAAAGATGGCCGGCAAGTGAAATGACTTGCCTTAAAGGGACTTTGATCTTACGTCATCCACCTTTTGCTGGAACGCTACTCTCTCGTAAACCTGTGTACAAAAGTTAGCGGAAACTAGAGTTTACGGTTTAAAAAGTTTTAAATATGAATATTTTTCTTAAACAAAACGCATCAATTTACTTCAGAAGGCATTTGTTAACCCTCCAGAGCCACGTGGAGTACTTTCATGAGGGCCGGTTCTAGACATTTAGAGGTCCCCCAACTCCCAATAAAAAGCACTTAAAACAAATATGATTCCCAACCTTTTTATTCATGCAACATTTCATTTTAAAATTTGTATATTATTACTTATATAGTAGTACCGGTCAAAAGTTTGGATACATTTTTAATGTTTTTGAAAGATAATAATCATCAACTCTGCATTTATTTGATCAGAAGTACAGAAAGAACTACATGTATAATATTGTGAAACTTCATTAAAAAATGTACATTCTATTTTACCATACTTTAAAATATCTGTTTTTATGAGTCACAGTTGAATTTTCAGCATAAATTTAACACTTCCTGATGAATAAAAGTATTATTTTCTTTAAAAAAAAAAAAAGACAAAGAAAGAAAGAAAAAAAAAAAGTTTAATGATATTAGAGTTTCTTTTTTTTAGGGCTGTTTAATTAATTCAATTAATCACATCCAAAACAAGTTTTCTGTACATGATGTGATATATAAACACGCACACATGCATGTATATATTTAGGAAAAATATGGTTATATATTAAAAATGTGTGTGTGTATGTATATATATATATATATATATATATATATGTGTGTATATATATTGTATATACTATACAAGTAATAATATACAAATTTTAAAATGAAATGTTAAATAAAAATAAATAAAAAGGTTAAGAATCATATTTGTTTCAAGTGCTTTTTATTGGGAGTTGGGAGACCTCTAAATGTAAATATGTATATGTGTATATATACACACACACACACACACTTTTAATACCAGTTATATGAATATAAACATATACATGTAAATATTTTTAAAATATATACTGTATGTGTGTATTTATATATACATAATAAATAAACACAGTATACACACACATTATGTGTATTTTTGATTAAATAAATGTATAACTTGAGCATAAGAGACTTCTTTCAAAAAAACATTAAAAACCAATGTGTCCAAACCGTTGACCGGTACTGTACGTACATACTAATTTAACTAAGGTAATCTTTTTTTTGGTTGCTGAATATATTATTATAGCGGTTATATTATTATTATTATTATAGGTAGTAGTAGTAGTATAATTAGATATTGTGATATTATTAATATTAAGAAATATGATATGTTTTGTATTTCAGACTAAAATATACACTATATAATTTACACAAATCAAGTGTTAGTGAAAGAGACACTTCTATTTATTTGAAACTGAAAGTGTTACGTTAGAGCAGCAATGAAACCTAATCATCAGAACAATTTAGAAGTTACACACATCTGAGGTATTTTTTTTAAAAACATTGAAAGATTGTCTAGTGTTTGCCTTTTAAATTAGAATAGAAACTTCTTTGCTTTTACATTTCTAGTTATTTTGCTAGTTAGCTCCCAATGTGATGTCCTTCATTGTTCTTGCAAATTCAAAGCGTTGCGTTTGGGTGCGTCAGCTCTCTTTTAAACTCATAATAAACCAGTGAATGATCTGTCCAGAAATGACGCTGATCGACAGAACAAGTTTATATTTAGTATACACTGCGATCACTCCGAGACAAATGATGACATCCGCTTTGAATATGCAACATTGATTGGTTTAAACTGCAGGTGAGTGACAACAAACAAAACAGCTAGTGCCGGCCCTGACTTTCATGATGGATGGATGCACTTTATTGGAAATCTCAACACCCATTCACCGCCATTATAAAGCTTGGAAGAGCCAGAACATTTTTAAATATAACTCTGATTGTATTTGTCTGAAAGAAGAAAGTCATATACACCTAAGGTAGCTTGAGGGTAAGTAAATCATGCAGTAATTAGCATTTTTGTGTGAACTATCCCTTTAAATTCCACTGAAATTAAGGTGGAAAAATTACGGTGGGAAATTAAGATTTAAAAAGGTTAAAATGTAAAAGGTTAACATCACAAGTGAAGAAGCCAGTTTGAAGTTATAAACGTCTTAAATATGGGTTTGTTTAGTACAGACATGCAGCTTTTTACTTCTAATGGTGAGTGAATTTTATGCAAATTTGGGGTGAACTATTCCTTCAACTATGTTTTATGCATTTAAAATAAGGGTTTTGAAATTGAAAAATTGTTTTAGGTAATGGAAAAAACTTGCTAAATGAAATAAACAGCCTTAAATGCTTCAACTGTGCAATCAGCACTGTTGCGCAAACCTTACGGGACTTCAGACATAAAGGTGAATTACTGCAGTAAAACTGCTTTTTCTCTATTTTTTGTTTCAACACGTTTCTGACATCAGCTGAAAGTAGCAACCTTAGTATCCAAACATCATAAAACATACAACACCATTTCACTCAACTATATAGAGGAAGCCATTATTATATACTGTTACTGTTTTTCCAAGATAGCCCATTTAGACGGGAGTTTCCTTCATTTACGAGACATAAAGAATGTTTACTGCCAAACCTTTATGGTTAACCTACACTCCTAAACTTCACCCTTCAACATTAACAAACTGAAATGGCACGAACAACAGGCGCCACACTGAAAAACACAGTAGCGTACTACCCGACTCTATGCACAAAAGGGGTTGTCCTGTCCCAAACGGATGACAACAGGACTTAATATGTGGCAGGAGGAGTTTCTCCGAGACATTTGGTAGCAATTTCAGCTAGCAGAGGTAGGGGGTATATGCCCTGAACACCTCATTAACCTGATTGGCAACACATCAGCACCTGGGGACATTAGCTGATAAACAACCACCAGGACACATTCAGAGGGAGAACCCTGCTAAAAATACACTGCTGAATGCTTTCCTCCCTTTAATCACCTCAAACGGTGCGTTTCTTTTCCCTACAGCCAAAGATGTTGTACGAGCACAAAACCGCTAACACCTGAAGAGCGAGTCTGGAAAACTTGTGTTATGAGCGCTTGGCTAAACTCACATGAACATTTAACAGGAACCTGGCAACAGAAATGACATTGTTAGAGTCTAGCTCAAACTGACATTACATTCATGTTTCTTATTGCAAATATCAATCAATTCATGGATAAATTTGTAAAAAACTGGGTAACACTTTACCATAAGGTACATTAGTTAACATGAACAATACTTCAGCACTTACTAATCTTAGTAAATATTAATTTCACAAGTTCACAAGTTGTGTTTGTTAACATTAGTTAATGCCCTGTGAACTAAAGTGAACAACGAACGACTATTTTAATTACCTGACATTAACAAACATAGTGTAATAAACGTGTTGTTTATTGTTCGTTCATGTTAGTTAATACATTAATACTCATGTCATTAATAAATGACACCTTACTGTAAAGTGTTACCAAAAATAGTCTTGCTTGAAAGTACAAAGTTCATGCTTTTAACTCAAAATTAATTCAAAATTTGGGGGTCTATAAGACTGCAGCGACCCGAATCCCGTCTCGAGGTACTTTGCCGATCCAGTGCCCCTCTCTCCACCAATTACTTTCCTGTCATCTCTCTACTGTCCTATCCATTAAAGGCACAAAAAAACTATTAAAAAAAATAATAATAAAAATTTGGGGTCAATAAGATTTGTTTGTTTTTGAAAAGTTTAAGTATTAACAATAAAACAGCAATGTTGCTAAAAATTACTACATTTTGTAACAACCATTTTCTATTAAAATATATTTTAAAATGTAATTTCTTTCTGTGATGCAAAGCTGAATTTTCAGCATTATTACTCCAGTCTTCATGTCACATGATCCTTCAGAAATCATTCTTATATGCTGATTTGCTGTTCAAGAAATATTTATCAATGTTGAAAAATGAAAACATTTTTTGCAGAATTGTTTGATTAAAGTTCAAGAGGGAGAAAAAAAAAATAGTCTGAAACATTGGTAAATATATTTACTGTTATGAAAGTATAAAAGTATTACTTTACAAACAAAAACAAAAAATCCTCATCCTGACCCCAAACTTGTACATAGTAGGTATGTCACATTACATGTACTGCAAAAAAAATTCATTAAAAATAAATATATAAAAATAAAATGTAAAAAATTCTGACTGACCCCAAACTTGTGCATAGTAGGTGTCACATTAGAAAAATCTTTTAGAAACAGCAAATAAATATAGAAAAATAAGAAAATATTATTATTATTATTATTATTAATCTGACTGACCCCAAACTTGTTCATAGTAAGAATGTCACATTACAGAAACAGCAAATAAATACATAAAAAATAAAATAATAATAATAATAATAATAAAAATATGACTGACCCAAACTTACTTATAGTAGTACGTCACATTACAGAAACGGCAATAAATAAATGAAAAAATAAAATAATACAAAGATATTTTATTAAATAAATTTGTATTAAATTTTATTAAAATAAAATAAATAAATAAAAATCTGGCTGACCCCAAACTTGTGCATAGTAGGTATGTCACGTTACAGAAACGGCAAATAAATAAATACATAATAATAAAATAAAAATAATAAATAAAAAATCTGACTGACCCCAAACTTGTGCATAGCAGTTATGTCACATTACAGAAACTAAAACTAAAAATAAATAATAAATAAATTGTAAAAAATCTGATCGACCCCAAACTTGTGCATAGTTATGTCACATTACAGAAACAGCAAATAAATAAATACTACATAAATATAATATAATAAATAAATAAATAAATAAATAAATAAATAATCTGACTGACCCCGAATTTGTGCATAGTAGGTATGTCACATTACGGAAACTAAATAAATAAAAAACATGATAATAATAATAATAATAATAATAATAATAATAATAATAATAATAATAATAATAATAAATACAAATCAGACTGACCCCAAACTTGTGCATAGTAGGTATGTCACATTACAGAAACTAAAAATATCACTAAAAATAAATAAATAAATAAATCTGACTGTCCTCAAACTCGTGCATAGTGTAAGTTCAGCTTTTCAAAACATGCCAGAAAAAGAGCGAGCGACCCAGGGTTTTAATCTTTAGGATTTTATTAAAATACCTTGTGGAATTTACCATCAGAGGTTACCATCACAAACATGATTGTTTTCTAATAAAAAAGTAAACAAAAACAAAAGTAAAGCTTAAGAGCCTAGTTACAGGATTTTTTTTTTTTCTTTTTCTTTTTTTTGTGGTTTTTACTTTTTTGCAGTCTGGTGATGGGGAGAAAAAAAGAAAAATCAAATCACAACAAAAAGAAGGTAAGAGAAAGGAATAAAAAGTTCACATGTTGTAAAAATACATTTCCCAACTTCAACGTTACACGCAGTTCTATTAAAACATTCATTCTTCTGTTGTTAGGTGTCAGTGCGACAAAAACGAAAGGAGAAGAGAGCGATAGAAAGGAACAAAAAATATCACAGAAGGACACTCACTGTTGAAAGAGAGCTCTGGAGATCTACAACATGATCTTCACCGGGATGGAGGAAGAGTGTAACTGGCGGCTGTAGGATATGTGTGTATTAAAACCCTGAGAGAGAAACCGACTGCTGCGAGTCCATATCTGTCCTCTCCACGCTAGATCGAACCACACCGGCGGCTCCTAAAAAGGGTCTTTCGCAGTGCCCGAGAGCATTTCACACCTCGAAGCTAAGAAATATGCATCAAGAGCAACATATATGGCTAAAGAAAACAGCCTCCTCTCTCTTGCATGTGTGTTTGCGGGTGGGGTTTTGTCGAGGAAAAACTTTCACCACAATCTACGACGTTAAGGCAGCGAGGGGACCGCAGGGCGACGGGATGCTGAGGGCGAAAGAATCGATCTTGAAATGTTTCAATACAACATGTTGAACACTGAATGACACAAACTAGATCAAAACGTCTCACTTCTCGGTTTGAACACATAGTGCACATCTCATATCGAAGCTGGATGATGCTGACGGCAAAGAAACACCACGATAATGCTAGAGGAAACTCCAAAAGTAGTACGGAGAAACTTTACAGAGCAGCTATAAAGTCTTGACGAGAATAAAGGGCATCACTTCAGTCTAGGAAAAGCTGCACGTCACTCAAAACTCAACATCAAAACGTGGCCAATGGGGAAGCCAGGGGGAGGGGCCTGATCTCATTATCATGCGTGAATCTGTGAGGACCATCACGTGACTCCTCCATTCATTTAGCATCTCGACGAAGACGTGAAACTGTGCTCCTTTATACAGAAAATACAAAAATCACAGATCAAGAACGTCCTAAAGCTAAAGCCTGAGATTCAAACTACATCTAATGAAACAATAATAGACATCCTATGCTCAGAAAAAGAAAAAAACAACAAAAAAAAAACAGCTTTTTGTCACTGATGTACTGGATAAGCAGTCACACACGGTCACATACATGCAGACGCATACACACCCCCTCAGAAAAGGAACCTACGATCTAAAAAAAGCTGTACAAAGCGAGAAAGATTTGAGCATACATTCAATATCTGTTACTGAGGTACTAGAAAGGCCTTTCTCTTCAGACCGCTATCCCGCTACCGTCTTTGGAAAGCAACCAGCGTTCCAGTGACCTAGCTTTTACATTCTTTCCACCTTATCTTCTGTGCTCTACAACGCTGAGAAAACCAAGGCTGATATCATAGAAGACGCGCATGAAAATGTCAAGCTCAGGGAGCGGCCTGCTTTAACTCGGAGCCGCCACATCGCCCATCCTGAGCATCTGGAAGCGTCTCGACGATGAGCGGCAGGACCTTCACTGAGCGGGGATGAATTAATCAGCCTGAGGGGGGACGGCGAGTCGTCGCCACCTGCTGGCCTCCAGCGCTACTGCAGCCTCCAGAGCACAGCTCGCCTAAACCGGGACCTTCCTCACAAAATAGGTGGACGAAGCTCCTCAGGCCTGTGTGAAAATGTGTCTGTGAGTGTGTTAAGAGTTTAAGTGCCTTGTGGGAAGGAGGAAGGGCGGGGCGGAGCAGACGCGCTACACAGTGAGTTCATGGGAACTGATGGTGGACGAGCAAAGAGAAGGCCTAATTGGAAAAAAGGAGGCACGAGGAGGAAATACAGCAAGAGATAATCCAGGACAGAGAGGAGATATGGAAAACAAGGCTATGAATGGCTACGGGGATTAAAAAAAACAAAACAAAACAAAAAAAAGGTGCCAATGTTATCAGCTTAGCTACGGTGGATCTCAGTATGAGTCAGGCGGAGGTCAACGTTGCACGCACACATTGTAAAAATCAAAGATATGTCGTTAAATCAGCGATGTTATATGAATATGGCTCTCGCTAAGCAAAGTCGGCCATCGCAAGGCGATGGAATCTCACATATGCGTTTTCATTGACAGACCTCAGGCTTTAGACGCTTGTGACTTAAAGTCGAGCGCGTGATCAAACCCCAGACGGCTCTGGGGGTGAAGCTCTCGCTCTTGAGAGAGAAAGAGAGAGGATGGACAATTCTAGAAGATGCCTTCCACATGAAGAGAGAGCGAGAGGAACGCGAAACATCTGAGCTCTTTCCACGGACTGTTACTCTTAGCCACGGGCCATAGCCTTGATCTCCGTTATTGAACGCCAGCTGCGAAATAATCGCCGATGGATTTAATCGAAGACGTTTTGTTTTGATGATCAAACGTTGCTAAGATGGGACAGGTTGAGAAGGTGTATGCTAGGGGACGAGGGAAAGAAAACAAGGTCCATGCGTTTATTTCCACGCTGTTAAAACATACGAAAAGAACAGAAACGTAAGAAACACTACTGGGAAAACAAACTCCAACTAGTCCGAAGCGAAGGGATTTCGTAGCTTAGAAATAGTGTGTGTATCAACCCAATTATTGAATCCTTGAGAGAAGTTATTGCTTTCTGCCAAAGTGAACAACAGAGGAGACAGCGAGTGGAAATGAGGGGGACGTTCGGGGTTTCACTCCTGGGTTTGTACACGTGCTCTGTTGGACTGGGGTGACCCGAGGTCACGTCGAAAGCTGGGGTGTCAGTCCCCCCCCGGGTGAGGTGAAAGGGCATCGATCAGGGCAAAAGATGGAATGTGCTGGGATGCTATTGGTCGGAAGGGATGTCTCTGTCCGCCTCGGCCTTCGAGGGTTGCCCGGGCGATGGGGTATGAGGCGGGTGTGAGACCGGGGCGATGCCGTGGGCCAGGGGCAGGGATCCAGCCACTATGCCCTCCACTCCTGCCCCGGCTCCAGGCAGCCCGCCCGCCGCTACGCCAATCAGCCCAGCAGGGAACCTGCGAAAGAGAGCGATGTTTTTACTTTCTCAAATGCGCTGAGATAGTGTAAAAGCACTGACGGCAGTCAGGATGAAGGTGTAGGTACCTGTAGGCTGCAGCTCCATTCAGTTCAGAGTGCACGGTGGTGGCCTCCATAGACGGCCACTGAGAGGCTGCCATCAAATACTCCTTATTCACGCAGTTCTTCAGACTGTCTGGGATACGACCTGCACATGTAAAATGTATTACATGACGTTCTTTGCAACATTTCTAGAACGAACAATACGCAAAGAAAATAAATGCTATTCATAGCAGGCACAGCCTGATAATGAACACGTAGGGTTTTCTGACCTGTGATGGCTCTGCGCACCTCCCGTGCCGCCTCCTCTCTGGCCTCAATGGAGGCCTGTTCGCTGTACCAGGATGTGTGTGGGGTACAGATAAGATTTGGAGCATCCTTCAACGGGCCCTGAGAGAAACTGTTGAAGATGGGGCAGTGTTAATTTAGTTGGCAAACAATGTCAACAACATTTCTTTTCACCAACGAAAACGAAATAAAACTCGTTTTGAATGAAAATTTAGTCAATTAATTCAAATGAGACAAATCTTAGAGAAGATTTGGGAAGAGAAACATTCAAAACGAATCTGCTGCGGGTTAGGAGGTTAGATGATCTCTTGATCTATTCGGTGGGACATACGCTAGTATACATTTGCTGCACGTCTCAAAACATTCAAAAAGGTCAATATCTGGGAGTAAGAGAAGGGCAGACATATGAACAAATCTGATGACGGTCCGGTTTTCTGAGGGTGGGGAATTAACAAGGGCTTCAGGCAAAAATGCCACCAACATGATCAAAAATGCCCCTTAAATTCAGCTGCCAGGATTAAAATGAAATTTAAAAATGAATAAGTTCAATTTGCAGAATTACAGTAGATCAAAAAAGGTTCAAAGTTGTCCTAAGACACAAATGTGTATTGCTTTGGTTATAGGACAACTTTGATGAAAGGTTTTGATCCACTTCAAATGTTTACTACTGTACACTTAGATTCACTTCCACTGCATTAGGTTGCCTTTATGTGCCGTTTTGTGCAACGTTAAGTCGTATAACTAGAGATGCACCGATTGCAATTTTCTTGGCCGATACAGATTTCCGATTTCTTGTAAATGTGACCTGCCAATTCTGAGCACAGACACCGAAGCAGCACCTCACACAGCGCACGAGCACTCTTTCGCATCTCATGGACTGAGAAATACACAGAAAATGTTGAATTGTCTGTTTTGACAAATATTACATCTTAGGTGAACGTAAACAGCTGGGAGAATATTGGACGTGTATCAGTATATTGCATCCATGTGTTCGGTTTTAAAGGAACAGCAGCCTTATTTAGTTGCTATCGTCTGTCATTGATGTTATCAAGCAACAACAGAAAGACAGACAATCACTAGCCCTAACAAACATTAATCTAAATATATTTAACTATGTCTGTTTCTTTGAGAAGTTTTATTTGTTTAAATATAGAAGGCATGTTGCATGTCACAGCAGTTAAATCTGTGTCTATCCTAATAAAACCTTGATTTCAAACATATATAATGAGTTTGGAAATAGAGAAATGCATTACACTAACTAAACCCATTCAATTTTAGCTGACTAAATCTACTATGGATTTAGTCGACTAAAACTAGACTAAAAATAAAACAAATCAGTTGACTAAAATGTCTAAAACTAAATGGTATTTTAGTCAAAAGACTAAAATTTAACACTGAGATTGTGTTAGTGTCATGACAGCAGGGTGGGGAATTAACAAGGGCTTGTGGCAAACCACCAAAATGATCAAAAATGCCCCATAAATGAAAGACAAAGGAGCAAAAATGCCACTGCACTAATAAATGTATTACAGCTGCCGGGATTAAAATGAATTTTGAAAATGAATAAAAAGTGTCAACTCACAGGATTACACTTAGATTCACTCACACTGCATTAGATTGCTTTTATATGCTGTTTTGTGCAATGTTGAGCCATATAACTAGAGATGCACTGATTGCAGTTTTCTTGGCCAATACCGATTTCCGATTTTTTTGTAAACGTGACCTGCCAATTCTGATTTGCTTTACATTATTTACATAATTATTACATAAGAATTCCTAAACATTATAATTCCCCCAATCTGGACTAAGATACAGATGTACTCTCACTTAAACAACTCTCAAAATAAAGTGCTCTATAACTGGAAAAAGGTAGAAATAATTAACTGAAAAGGAGTTGCTTTATATAACAAAACTGATGTCATTTACCACCAGGTTTATAAATAGTTATTTTTTTCCCTAACCTTATTAAATGTATCATCTTTCACATCAAATTCCTACATTGTTAATTCAAGTTAAATAAGAAACTGTAGAGTTGTTACCATTCAAATGAAATCACTATAAACAGATGTTTTAAACAGACAGTCTGTTTAAGTTTGAGGTGCCCTAAATGCATTTAAACTGCAAAATTGCAAATGCACAAATAAATTTAAGATTTATGTTTTAAATATTTTTGATCATATAAATAGAAAATGTTGGGAAAAATGCAATAATACTTTTAAATATATAAACAAACCAAGACTGTTTGATTGAGTGAGTCATTTAGTCCTTCATTCAATCGATACACTCATACAGCTGATTCATTCAGAAACAAGGCAACTGTCTTTATAAATATTTTACTGAATCATTGATTTATTTAAAAATGTGGATTTATTCAGTAACAAAACAACACTTTGTGTTGCTCGGAAACAACAGTTCTGCTTTTGATTGGAACTATTTTCGTCAATGAAATTGAGCAAAAACTATCAATATTGTGTCTAAAATGCAAGTCACTTAATTTTAACTTCTTGATTATTGAACTAGTGTTGTATGAAATCAGTGTCACATTGCAATTGTATTGATATTCAGGGAAACGCTGAGCAACGTTGCTTACCTAAATCATATACTGTAAATATCTTTCTTTTTTTTTTCCTATGCATCCAAGCCAGGGATGGGCAACTTCAGTCCTAAACAGTTCCAACTCTAATCAAACACACCTGCCTGTAGCTTTTTTTAGTGCTCTGGAAAATGCCCTCTCAAGTTGCACAAGCCTCATCTGGCACAACAAATACATTATCAGTTGGCATAAGTGTGACATCAAAATGGACCGGCTCGGAATCGGCAGACTGACCGACTCATCGGTCTGGGGCGACCGTGCGAAAAATCAACTAATTCCGATCCCTGGCCGGTCAATCGATGCATCTCTACTTATAACCAATTGGCATTGGCCAATCAGAGGCTCTTAGCTTAGTCAGCACTGAAAAGACGCCAATCAGAGGTACTTGGATTAGTCAGTGCTGAAAACGCCGGAGCTGTGCTGATTGTGAACACTCGCAAATTCCTTCATCACAAACACCACAGTGCAGATGTGTGAATAGCTATAATATTAATACTGTAGATTCAGCAATTATAACAGGAGTTTATGCATAACTTGCACTAGACTAATGTCATGTCTGTGAAGCCAGAATTTGTAATCTGTAAAGCCGTTTTTGTATCGTTTTCTATATCGATAATAATCACTATTACAATATAAAGAGCAATAAATCTACAATGATGATTTCTGTCATAATATTGCAGCCCTATGAGCTCCTGTTTGTGTTACATGCATAATTTAGATAGGATACAATTTTAAACTGTCTATTGTTATTGACAGTGTGGTCTCAGAACATTGGCTAAAAGTCTGATGCATAAGGCACACTTAGCTGGAAACACAGGAGTTTCTAAGTCGTCATCGGACTGGTTAGATTATACAGGATTTCCGGGAGACGAGTGTCGCGTTCTTTAACATTCTGCCTGGAAACAAAAATGCCTTGTTGCCAAACCCCCTAATGAAAGAAAGCTGTCGTGTTTACAACTGTGAAGATGAGCGCCTATTAGGATCAACTAAACGTTGGATTTTCAAAAGCATGTGAAAAATTAAGCCAGCGGCATATATAATCTTAAAAATATGTCAGAGTTTTCAAACTCTCTGTTATTGTGGCAACATTTCTATGCTCCTGAACATAACGCGGCATAAAACGAAACATGATTGGTTGCTTTACCTGTCAGTCATATGGCCTCTTGGGCGGGCCTTGGCCATTCAAAGCGGCCAAAGTTCCCAGACCTTCTGTCGTCAGTCTGAAGGTCTGGCTACGCGAGACTATTGACAGTGTAAAATATTGATTAAATTAATTGTATATAACTTTTTTTTTCAGTTGAATCCAATCAGAGTTACATTAAAAAAAAATTGTCCTAGCTCTTTCAAGCTTTATAAAGTCTAAAAGTCCAATAAAGTGCATCCATCCATAATAAAAAGTGCTCCGCCTCTTGTAGCAAACTTATGTGTTTTTGTAAGAAAAATATCCAGATTTAAAACTTAATAATCACTTTTCTCTAGCTTGTGCTAACTATCATGTGTAAGCTATTCCAGGCGGATGTAGGACTTATGCGTTGCGCATGCGCCGGTGAGTCTCCTGAAAACCAACATTTGTTTACAGGAGCAAAGGAAGCAAAGTTTCCTTACTTTAGCAAAGGAAAATCAGTCTCCTCTAGGTTTATATTAAACTCCTCTGACATTTTTCCTTCACAAATTCTCCTTTTGTACTTCTAATTCGCTCTATCCTCTCCATTTCCACATTAGTCACTTCTCAGCAGCGCATGTGTAGTTCGTACATCCTACATCAATCTGCCCGAAACGGCTTCAGTGTATGACACTTAGCGCAAGCTAGAGAAAAGTGATTATTACGCTTTAAATATGGATTTATAAAAACACATTCACTACAGGAGGCCTTTATTCACTCCCCAGAACTGTGTGAGAGTTTTTATTATGGATGGATGCATTTTATTGGACTTATTTTGGACGGTTGAGGAGAAACACCCACACACTGACATTATAAATCTTGAAAGAGCCAGGACCATTTTTAATGTAATTCCAACTGGATTCATCTGAAAGAAGAAAGTCATATACGCCTAAGATGCCTTGAGGGTGTGTAAATCATGAGCTAATTTTCATTTTTGGGTGAACTAACCCTGTAAGTATTTGACATTAAAGACAACAAAGTGTGGTCATTATAATAATAAGGTGATTATAAAAATTGCCCTTATGAATGTAAAGAAAATGATTGCCCCTTAATGAAAAAAGCTGTACCAGTAATGTGTCAGAATAATGGATCAAACAGCAAACTTGTGTGTCTCACCTGAAGGGCTCTGTCTCATGGACGTCCAGAGCTGCTCCCCGTATTCTGCCTTCTTTCAGAGCCTGGGCCAGAGCTTTCTCATCCACCAGACCACCACGCGCTGTGTTCACCAGGAAGGCGCCCTGGCGCATCTAGAAATAAAAGCATTGACGGATATTAAAAGGAAGCCAAATTCAACCCGTTTACAAGAGTTTTTACACTTTAATCTACTGAAACCACAGGTCTCTTTTTACAGCAAGCCATTTTGCACGCAAATACAGTGCCTTTCTTATATAGCAGCGACTGTGAGTAAAGACACTGTTTGCTTTTTCACTATTTTTGCTCCCTTAACTGTGGTAAAATGTTCTTCTCTCTGTGTTGTAGTATTGAAATGGTTATGAAGAATAAACTTGTATAATTTATCTTGGAAATATATGTGTAATACACATGGCATCAGCTGTTTATTTTTTAAAATTAGGCCAGACTGTCGTCATACCAACTGCGAGCCTCACTGGAGTCCACATGAACCCTAATCCAGTCTTCCATTTTATGCAATGGGTGCGGTGCCCAAGTTCAGAAAACAGCTTCCACATGAAGCACATGAATCAAACTCTGTCGTCAAACAGACCCAGGTTCTGGGCAGTTGGAGAACCGAACAGTGGCATTTAATGAGAAGAGTTTTGCTGGAGAACGGTGTTTGTACCTGTTTGATGGTGAAGTCGTTGATGAGGTGGTGGTTGTGCTCGTTTAGGCTGCAGTGTAGCGACACACAGTCTGAATGGATGAGCAGGTCCTGTAGTGTCGCCATGCGCTGGAGCCCTAGTGATCGCTCCACCCCATCTGGCAGGTACGGGTCATAGAAAATCACTCCAAAACCAAAGGCCTTTGCCCTCAGAGCAACTGCTTGGCCAACACGTCCTAAAAACAGCCATCGTAAGAAATTGTTTTAGTGTCTGTTTAGACCACATTACTAACCTCAAATCAGTTAAACTTTGAGATGAGATTCAAGTCAGTGATGATGATTTATTTTAGAACAAGACACTGCAGAAAAATGGGGTTTAAAAAAAAAAAAAAAAAAAAAAAAAAAAATCTCCTTCAGGTGATTAATTACATTAAAGAGATGAAAATGAAATTTCTTTCATTAATTACTCACCCTCATGTCATTCCAAACCCATAAAACCGTTCATCTTCAGAGCACAAATTAAGATATTTTTAATCTGAGAGCTTCCTGACCCTGCACAGAAAGCAACGCAACCGACACGTTCAAAGCCCAGAAAGATAGTAAGGACATCGATAAAATAGTCCATTTGCGTTGCTGCCTATGCAGGATCAGAAAGCTCTCACATTTCATCAAAAATATCTTAATTTTTGTTCTGAATATGAACAAAGTCTTTTGGGTTTGGAACAACATGAGGGTGAGTAATGACAGGATTTTCATTTTTGGGGGAACTATCCCTTTAAGAACGTCAAACATTTTTTGAATTGGAATTTTTTTTTTTGTTTGTTTGTTTTTTTTACATGTTATGTTTAAATATGAAAATGACACATTATCTAATTAAATATGCACTAATGTGTATACATTTCCAGAAAGGAAATGTGAACACTGGATAAAGCTTCAAAGCTTCACCTGATAAAGGTTTAAATTTCATGTTTCATTTTGTTAACATATTACAGTAATCAGAAAATACTGTCAAATAATACTGTGAATACAAATGTACCATGTTTTTAGGAATAAAATGTTACATAAAATATGGCATATTATATGAAAAAAAAAAAAAAAAAACTATTTGAAAAATATTTAAATATTAAAAAAAAAAAAAAATCAAGTTTGGAGTAAGTGCTACTGAAGTGGAGTGTCACAGGAGGGGAAAAAAAGACTTTTAAAAATAAGCATTTAAAATTAAAATCTACATATGTGAACAAAGTAATTAATTTTTGCATGTTTTTGTCTGAAATTACACATTATGAAATGGCAAAAAGTTCCATCTTCAAAATGTGTCTTGCATTTTTTTTTTTTTTTGGTGAAATATTTTGTTAAAAGCTGCTGTTTGTCATGTTCTATACTTATAATACAATTTATATTCTAGTTATTTTACATGTACAGTTTAAATGTGATGTTAGCTATCATGCTAACCCTAAAGGGATAGTTCACCCAAAAAAGAAAATTCTATCATTAATTGCTCACCCTCACGTCGTTATAAACCCATAAGACCTTCATTCATCTTCAGACCACAAATTAAGATATTTTTGATGAAACCCAAGAGCTTTCTGACCCTCTATAGACAGCAAGAGTCCCACCACAGTCAAGACACAGAAAAGTAGTAAGGACATTGTTAAAATCGTCCATGTGACATCAGTGGTTCACCCTTAATTTCATGAAGCTATGAGATATTTTTTGTGTGCAAAGAAAACAAAAATAACTTCAATTTCTTCTCTTCCGTGTCACAAGAGTACCACGATCCATGTGTCCACTGATGTCACATGGACTACTTTATCGATGTCCTTACAACCTTTCTTGCCTGGGGCCTAAGAACGTGTTAGTCGTGCTGCTGTCTATTACAGGGTCAGAAAGCTCTTGGATTTCATCAAAAATATCTTAATTTGTGTTCCAAAGAGGAATAAAGGTCTTACGGGTTTGGCACAACATAAGGGTGAATAATTAATGACAGAATTTTCATTTTTAGGTGAACTATTCCTTTAATTGAGCTGATTCATTCAAAAAGCCCCGAGTAAATTTTATCAAGACTCACCCAGTCCAATAATGCCAAGCGTCTCGCCTCGAATACGTGCTGCACCTCCAGCCACCTCCCGGATCTGCTCCACACTTGAGGCACGGGTGCCCTCGCGCAGAGCCTGATGCATCCAGGTAACGCGGCGGTACAGATTCAGAATTAGACACATGGCGGTGTCTGCCGTCTCCTCCACAGATGCGGCTGGCACGTTACACACTGCTATACCTGTTTAAGAGACAGAACCAGTGTAAACGGCCAGTCTGACTGAAACTCATTCACTTAAACAATCATTTCACAAAACTCACCCAGCTCTGCTGCAGCTTTTATGTCAACATTGTCAAATCCACTGCCAATCCTCACAATAACCCGAAGACCTTTGAACTTGTCCAGATCGTCTCGCGAGAGCGTGATGGTGTGGTAAAGCAAGGCAGCAACAGCCTCATTTAGGACCTGCAGAAGCATGAAACACACTATGAAGCACACTGTATAAAAAGCCTGAGATGTGTGCAAAATTTGTGATATTACCTTCTCGTGGATCTCCTGGGTGGACTGGGCATCACAGAAGGCCACAGTGGCCACGTCCTTCAGGATGGGCATCTCCACCGTACAGTCCCGCCCATCCAGCAGTGCCACCAGAGGACGAGGGTGCATGGGGCCATTTAGGATGGGTGGTCGAATGCCTGAAGGACATCAAAGATCACATTATATAGTTTCTTACATGTAACAGAAACTCAAGTTGTTCAAATGATCACAATTCTAGTAATCTCACAACACTATATTGTGGTTCTGTATGTATATATGTGACCCTGGACCACAAAACCAGTCATAATTTTTTTAAATTGAGATTTATACATCTAAAAGCTGAATAAATAAGATTTTGGATAGGACAATATTTGTCTGAGATACAAGTGTTTTAAAATTAGGAATCTGAGGGTGCAAAAAATAAATAAATTTAAAAAAAAAAAAATGCAAAATGAAGTTCTTAGCAATGCATATTACTTATGAAAAATTAAGTTGATAAATTTACAGTTGGAAATATACAAAATATGCAACATGGTCTTAATGGAACATGATCTTTAATGTCCTGATGATGTTTGGCATAAAAGAAAAATCTATAAGTTTGACCCATGCAATGTATTGTTGGCTATTGCCACAAACACACCCATGCTACTTAAGACTGGTTTTGTGGTCCAGGGTCACATATAAGCAGACATTTTAAAACCTTGCTTAAAATTGGCTTACGGATGCTAGTCATGTTAATAAACAACAGCAGCATCTGCCATCGTCTGCATCCAAGATTCACTTCAAGGTTCATTAAACCAGATTAGGTGGTACATATGATCGGTTCACTGATTTTAAAGGCCTTTCAGTTTCTTTCTAGCAATGCTGACCGACAGTTAAACTGCGTTCAATAACTCATTATGAGAGACAAAAAGTCCACATCAAAAGCCATAGAGAATTTCATAATATTTTGAATGCTAGTGTCCTCGGACTCCAGGAAACCACTTTATGATCGTTACTATTATAAGGCAAGACAACAGCTCCTAATAACTCCAGGGTCCACCCCAACCCCCCGAACCTGACAAACGAAAGTGTGAGCAGGGGACAGAGGGAGGGAAGGAGACGAGGAAAGGGGGCAGGGAGTCTTCACATGACTCATAATGACCTACATTCAGCAGACCGGAGGCTAAATTATCTTTGTCTCTCTCCCTCCCACTAAACCATCACAGACTACTTCAGGTCTAATACATCAGAAATGGAAAGCTCTAAACAATATTCTGTCCAAGGTATAGTTTACTCAATAATGAGAATCTCCTCATCACTTACTCTTATGTAATTATTCCGGTAACCAAACAGTTTTGGTGACCATTGATTTCCACTGAACGTGGAAAATGCATTTATTAAAATACCTTCCTTAGTGTAAGTCAGTCAGGTTGGAATGAAATGAGAGCGAGTATATTACAATTTCCATTTTTGGTGATCTATCCTTTTATAGTGACATGTAAAGGTCAACATTTGAGAGCCCTGCGTTCTATTACGTTACACTCCATCTAGCGGTAAAATGATTATTTTGCACATCCCTATTTACAGTGATACCAGTACTGTTACAAAAAACCATCAAGGTTTGAAATGACTTCAACAGTCAGCACATTCAGAATAACTACCGCAATATTAACTGTAATACGTGACCCTGGACCACAAAACCAGTTTTGAGTAGCATGGGTATATTTGTTGCAATAGCCAATACTAGTATGGGTCAAAATGATAATTTTTTCTTTCATGCCAAAAATCATTAGGATATTAAGTAAAGATCATGTCCCATGAAGATAGTTTGTAAATTTCTTACCGTAAACTTAATTTCTGATTAGTAATATGCATTGCTAAGAACTTGTTGAATTTGTACAACTTCCTCTATTTTTTGCACCCTCTGATTCCTGATTTTCAAATAGTTGTATCTTGGACAAATATTGTCCTATCCTAACAAACCATACATCAGTGGAAAGCTTATTTATTCAGTTTAATACACTGTAAATATTGACCCTTTTGACTGGTTTTGTGGTCTAGGGTCACATATACACCTTTCAAGCAAGTGTGCTTTAAATTGGCTGTTGCAATAAAATGTTGTGATATGCAGATCTTAATTTTCTTTAGACCATGAAAATGCAATAAAAATTTAGTTTCTGCCTAATTCTTAGCTATCTATCGATTACCCTACTAAAGGTCTTTGCTTACCTTCCATACACCCCTAATAAACATCAATTTTGATTATATGTAAAATTGAACATGTCACACATGCATCTCTTCACATTAAAGCACTGTTGTCTATTGTAAACTCAAATTAAGAGATGCAGACAGGCTACAGAATATAATGGTGAGCAATTTAGCATATGCATCATTACAAGACAGAATGCAAAATTAAATACGATTGGTACTGCAGACCAAAAGATCTCACAAAACAGCAGTGTGTTCACTGCATATTTGGCATGTGACAGGGACTTTACAGAAACAGTCAATATGTGAAAGCATACACGTGACCCTGGACCACAGAGCCAGTCATAATGGTAAATTTTTTTTCAATTGAGATGTATACATGTGAAAGCTGAATAAATAAGCCTTCCATTGATACAACTATTTGAAAAACTGGAATCTGAGGACCCCAAAAAAAAAAAAAATCTAAATATTGAGAAAAATCACATTTAAAGTTGTCCAAATTACATTCTTAGCAATGCATATTAATAATAAAAAAAATTAAGTTTTTTATATATATATATATATATGGTAGGAAATTTACTAAATATCTTCATGGAACATGATCTTTAATGATGTTTGGCATAAAAGAAAAATTGAGAATTTTGACCCATACGGTGTATTGTTGGCTACTGCTACAAGTATATTCGTGCTACTTAAGACTGGTTTTGTGGTTGAGGGTCATATATTTAGTTCACAGCTAACTGCCAAAAAAAAAAAAAAAAAAAAAAGCAGTGATGCTTTTTTTTTTGTTAAGAGCTGCACATTCTTTTAAATCAGCAGGGTAAAAAGCTGACAAGTCAGATGATTAGGAACTTCTGCCTGTTTCAGCCAAACCCAGAACAACTACAGGAAGGACACTTCTGAGCAAATTTAGCCTGGGACAAATTTCCGAAACCTACGGCGAACAGGATTCGCAGGATGAGCGAGACACCAAAGCGTGCAATAGGAGAACTTAATTGATCCGTGTCATCAGATTCCCATCATGCATTAGGACGTTCTGTGCACACCACGATCATTAAACTGCATTGCATAACACAGGGCTACAAATGCCGAAATTCACTGAAACTGGCCATTTTGAGACATGCAATACAGAGGCGGCACGCACCAGAAATATCATAACGAGGTGCGAGATTTAGCTCGTCATATAATTATGATCTAATTATCACACACGTCTAAGAATAGCAGTGTGGAAAAGGGTGTTAAACCATCCATCCAAGAATTCACAAATCCCAAAACCCATTTCTGCTAAACGGCATTCGGTTTTACACGAGCCTATGATTTTAAGACCCAACGCCCCCCTTCCATCACTGACAGGTGTTGCTGCACTGGCGGCAGAGATGGGGGTGGGGTAAGACGCCTCCGTGACGTTCACTAACATGCACGCTCCTGCTATCACGGCGAATGATTAAGGAGCGAGGTCCTAAAGACAAATATTTGCACTCTTTCGCTACAAATCAGTGCTTGTGTGGAAAAGCACACACAAGCTGTGCGATGGCGGTAGAAGGCATTGGAATAAACACATAAGAGGCTAGAGGAGGAAAAATAAAATGGCTGAGCGGTGGTGCTCTCGCAAGGAACAATGCAAACACTTATTGCTGTAGGGTCACGGCGAGAGCGGCGCTGAGAGCGCAGATGCCGTGCGTTGAGTCCGCGCCAGGCTGCATGAGAAAGAGAGAGGGCCGCAACACAAGCATGGCCATGCAAACAATGCCATTCATTCAGCACTCGTTTCTCCTCCACTTCACCCCCCTCCCAAACCTTCTCTCGCTCTCCCTCCCTCGCCATTTCACCCCCCACATGGTCCTCACACGCACACACGGTCTCAAGGAGAGGGGGGGAAGGGTGGGTGGATGATAATACAGCTGCACCACACCCTGCCTCCTGCTTGGCCAACACACACACACGCCAAACACACACACACTCTTGCTCAAGCTGCAAGGACACGCACTAGACGCTGCAAAAAAGGAAAATTGCGCCTGCTTCTGCCACCACACCCATGTGAATTACTGCATCTTCGAGGCAACACACACACACGCACACGTAACAAACAGGTACATGTAAGTCCAAACCTTGCATCATGAAATCCACGCGCCTGTCTTCTCTCCCCTCCTCTCCTTCTATCGCTCTCTCTCCACCCTTTACAATCAGTGTCAGGCTGTTTCTGCCTGGCAGACACCCATCTCCCATGTCATCCATACTGGCCCCTCCCCCACCGGGATGGACCAATCAGAAGCCTGGGGTTTGATAGCCGGCCAACCAGTACGAACCTCCACGGCATTGACAAGCAGCACTAGAGGCAGTTAGGCAGTTGTTGTTTTTTAAAGAGACAGACTCTCATTCTGCTCGCATCTACATCTGAAGAAACACCTCCGTTATCTTCCTCACCCGCCCCCTCTTTTGCTGTCACTTGGATAAATATCACTGCCATCTGCAGCTGTAGCTATTAAAACTGGGTTTAAATATCAGAAATTTTTTATTTTTTTTATTGTTTTTTCTAGACAAGCACAAAAATCGTACTCCCTTGGCCAATGACACACTAAACACTCTCATAGGATTTTATCTGCATACAAAATGACTTGCTATGCTTAATAGAAAAAGGTTTAACCGGAGGCAACTGCTGATGAGACTTGCAACAGACAGCGAAGCTGCCGCTTACAATCTCTATGTAAATTGCTTAACGGCACAAGACATTCTCCCTATTTACATTAGCATTTAAAACACCACAATTAAGCAATAAGATACAAGAGGCTGTGCCATATGGCTAACACTGTCATCGAAAAATACAACACGAGCTAAGGTTTGAAATTGAGAACCATTTTCATTTTTTCTTTTACAGAGGAATGCAATTCTTGCATTCAATAAATGCTTAATTCTTTTAATACAGCACAACCTTTTAGGTCTTTAGGCTTTTATAAAATGGTTAACAACAAAAAATTAGGGAAACAAATTAAACATTGCACCAAGCAAATTTATTAAGCATCATCAGATGGCACACAGCCGATCGCAGTGTAACAGAAGCAGAAGATCTTTTCTTCTGCATTTTGATGCATATCCAAGGGAAAGATTATCAAAAAGAAAAATATTTAAAAAATAAAAAAGTATTTTGACTTTAACAGGCAATTTTATGACATGACCATGGACCACAAAACCAGTCATAAGGGTCAATTTTTTTTTTAATTGAGATGATATACTTCATCTGAAAGATGAATAAGTTTTCCAGTGATGTATGGATAGGAAAATGAGATACAGCTATTTGAAAATCTGCAATCTGAGGGCGCGAAAAAAGAAAAAAAAAAAAAAGAAAAAATAGTTTTCTAAGTTGTTTAAACAAAGGTCTTAGCAATGCATATTATTAATCCAAAATTAAGTTATGATATATTTATTGTGGAAAATTTACAGAATATGTTCATGGAACATGATCTATACTTAATACCCTAATTATTTCGTCATAAAAGAAAAAAAAAATTTTGACCCATTTAATGTATTTTTGGCTACAAAATGTATATTTTGCTACAAATATACCTGTGCTACTAACCACCGACTTTGTGGACCTGGGACAAATATCAACTGCAAAGTTCAAATCATGCATACAAAAACCGGCCAAATTCTGGTAATCAATCAATAAATAAATAATAATGACATGCTGTGTATTTCCAAAACTGACTAGTCAAATTGCAAGTTGATGCAGATTTACATACAGTGTTCATCTAAAATTCAGTCTTGATGTAATCTCAAATAAATACTGCACATTTCACTGATCTGATCACAACTACTTCCCATCAAACACTGGGGCTATCTATTTACATTTTAGCAAGCAAGTCTATAATCAACATCATCTACATCTGTAGCGTCAGAGTTCCTCTTTGATGATAAGCAGTTACACCTGCCAAAAACATAAAAGGGGCAGCAATATACAGCCTGTTCCCTTTGTGTTCATTACCAGAACACTGTAGCATCGAGATGTGACTACATTTGCCAAATCTAAAGAGAACTAGCTTTCCCTAGATTGTATTAAAGTGTCAAAAGGACAGGAGTTCAGGTTATGAACTAATAAAGAACACACAGGCACTGGTTTTTAATAACAGCAGTGTGAGTGTTTAAGCTGCCGGTGTCACTGCACACAGACAGGAAGAAGAAAAGATAAGAAAACAGAGAACAGTCTCGCAACCCCTGTACCTGCCAGACAAACATGCCAGATATTCAAGAAACAACCATATCACCCATCCATCACTCAGTGTTTGTCAGTTCACATAGTACACTGACAGTATTGACAGTGCCAGATGATTCACTCAAGGTTTACATACACATAACACATAAAAAAATAATATGTATAAAACTCATAATACATAAAAAATACAAAATAATTCATTACTGCTCCAGAAACATGTGTAAGAATATATTCAGGGCAATACATGTGTTAAATAAAGTAAATCTGACTAACTACAGTGGCAAATGCAAATTAGAAAGCAAAAATTCACATCACTTTTGTGATAATGTAATGCGTTTCATGTCTGTGCATCTGAATGTTAACGTGAAATCAAAATGGTGTTATTGTGAAAGTTTCATTAGAAACATATCGACCTAAATTATAACCAACAGGTGTCTGCAGTTAACTGATAACTATGCAACGCCCACGTTCCACAACCCAATCAATTACCAGATAAAATCAAGTCCCACCCTGAAATTTGCTATTGCGTATCTCTTTTCACATGCCACATTATGGACGCAAATTGGTGCAAATGTAATTTAATGTTGACTTTGAAGAGACGTGGGTTATCTATTTTTATCCACCTCATCTGGTTGCAGTAGTCTTATCTTCTCACCTTCACAGATGCGGTCCAGTCTCTGCCGCTTCACTTTGTGTTTGTCCATCAGAGCCATCGACTGGCAGTTCTTCAGTAAGACCAGCTACGGCCACAACACGACGAAAGACCGGGCACAGCACAGAGCTCAGTCCAGAAACCGCCCAAATCCTTAAAACACCTGCAAAGATCAATTTCACATGTTAAAGGAGACGTTCACCTCAAGAATAAAAACTTGATCATTTAATCATCCCCATGTCAGCCAAAATGGTCATGAATTTCTTTCTGTAGTCTAAACGAAAAAAGGTTTTCAAGGAAAACATTCCCGGATTTTTCTCCTTATAGTGGACTACAGTGGTGGCCAATGGGTTGAAGGTCCAAATTGCAGTTTCAACGCAGCTCGAGGAATAAGGGTCTTACCTAGTGAAACGATCCGTCTTTTTCTAAAATAATAAAAACGTATACACATTTTAACCACAAATGCTCATCCTGCACTAGCTCTGCGACATGCACGCATGCATGGTTAGATCTTTGCTTGTGTACTTTGGTAGGATTGGGTGTTCATATTTTCTCCAAAATCATCCGTTATTTTACCTTATTTTGTAAAGGGTGCTTAACCTTCCTTGCCTGTTCGCTTTGTAAACACCGGGTTGGTACTACTGCCTGCATCATATGTGGCCCATTCCAATGTGATTACATAATGAGTGAAGTTGAGCTAGTGCAAGACAAACATTTATGACCCTGGACCACAAAACCAGTCTTAAGTCTCTGGGGTATATTTGTAGCAATAGCCAAAAATACATTGTATGGGTCAAAATTATAGATTTTTCTTTTATGCCAAAAATCATTAGGAAATTAAGTAAAGATCATGTTCCATGAAGATATTTTGTAAATTTCCTACTGTAAATATATCAACTTAATTTTTGATTAGTAATATGCACTGCAAAGAACTTAATTTGGAAAACTTTAAAGGCCATTTTTTGCACCCTCAAATTCCATATACTAAAATAGTTTTATCTCAGCCAAATATTGTCCCATCCTAACAAACCATACATCGATGGAAAGCTTATTTATTCAGCTTTCATATGATGTATAAATCTCAATTTTGAAAAATTGACACTTATGACTGGTTTTGTGGTCCAGGGTCACATTTGTGGTTAAAAAGTGTATTTTCAGAAAATGGCCATTTTACTATACAAGACCCCTACTCTTCGGCTGAGATCGTGTAGAGCCCTTTGAAGCTGCACTGAAACCTGGACCTTCAACCCGTTGATCCCCACTGAAGTCCACTATATGGAGAAAAATCCTGGAAGGTTTTCTTCAAAAAAAACTTCATTTCTCAGCAAACGAGGACAGAAAGACATGAACATCTTGGAAGACACGGGCTTGAGTAAACAATCAAGAAATTTGTATCCTAGAAGTGAAGTTTCAAACTAAAAGCGTTCTGACTTACAAAATAAACATTAACCGTTTCACCTAAAGTAAAAAAAAAAAACAACTTATTCTGGAAAAGGTTACCCTTTGCCCACATAAATGAGTGACACATAAAAATAGTGCTGGGAAAATGTCAAATGATGAAACTACCCACCTGATGACGTCAAAGCCAATCAACTCCTCCGCTGACGTCACGGACTTCACAATGGCAGCTAAAGAAGAAAATCAAACCTTAACGTTAAACAAGCATGAGTTATGAACAAGAGCTAAGTGTCAAAACAGTGTTTCATAAAAGTAATAAAAATATAAAGCCACGAGGCTTTTGAAAGAGGAAAAAACGCCCATTGCTTTACTAGCATTAATGTTGTAGCGCCTCAAAGAGGCTTTATCTAGTTTTAAACTCACTTATTTAAGACCATATTTAATACGTGAAGTCTAAACTTTAAAATGAACGAGTGAATAAATAAACGAAGGTGTTTTCGGAAACTACACATTCAACCGGTATGTTTTGGGCGCTCAGTTGAGAAAAAACGCGGCTTTGGATGATCACTTCGTGACTGTTAACTTAAGTCTTATTTCTTTAGTTATTTCTCTCTGTTGTTGTTCATTAGGCAAGTCTGTGTGAAGCAGTTCACGGCAGAAAAAAAAACTACAGAAGAGCACATAAATGACTTGAAATGTTTATAAATCCTGCGAGGCGTCGTATCGCCGCGTCGCGAACGGCTAACGACTCAAACAGTCACGTTAAACCGAGTAAACTAACAGTTTTGTTGATTTTAACGGGGGCGTTTTAGTTTTGTCGCGTCGCTCGCTCGTCGCAAGTTCTTCAGTTAGCGCTGCGCTAGCTAATTAGCACATGCAGCAAGACACAATACAACTGACTACACAGTTAACCCTCAAAATCAGTCTACAGAATACTTTGAACAAAACCTACGAGCTTATTTGTGGTTTTTAATCGCTCTTGTGACTATATTGGTCTCTTGTTGCGTTGCTCCTCTGACTGTGAATGCACACATTGAGAAAGGCGCTTAGAGTGGTTGCTAACTGAGCTACCAAACATTAAACACACACACACACTCACACAGAGTGTGAGGTACACAGTCATAATAACACACGGCAGTCTCGCAGCACACACAATCGAGAGCCTGTTGTGAGTAATGGGTCAAAGCTAATCCAGAAGCAGGGTAACGCACCCCACTCACCCGAAAAAAGCGTCTCTGGAGCTTGATGTACGGGTCAGTATGGTCACGGTAGGTGAATCAACTCTTCCCCGCTATCACTCGCCATGAAATCTGCACAGAAAAGGAAGTCGAGGCCGCACAGACAACGTGCTGTGGAAAGAGCGAGCATTCAGAGCAGAGACGTGAGCTCGACACGGACGCGCGCCTCCTACAGGTCAGTATGTGACATTGCGGGGTCTCAAGCGCGGGATGCGCTTTGGCTCATTTTAATTCCTTGATACATCCGGTTTATTTGGAGATTGCTATGTAGGGGATACACGGGGTTAGATGTGTCTCTAGGCGAGTCATCTCACCTCCTAAATTTGCATTACGTGTCACGTGATTATACATTTTGAGGGAGCTCTCATAAACAACTAGTGGTTAAATTTAGTTTTATGCAGTCCACATCCATTTATGCTGGTGAACTGCCAATATATAATACCATGTGAATTAATTTGACCATGAATTATTGAATAAAGCATTTCCCCACAATGGTAGCTGTGGGGTTAAGTGTATCAGATGCTTGAGGTAAAGTGTGTCAGTGATTCAGCTAATAGTAATAGCAAGCGTTCTAATATTAGAATATCTGTGTAAAATGTTGAAAAAATACATAAAGACAACTGTATTTTTTATGGCTATTTTACAGAATTGGTGCAAACTGTTGTCCCACTACCAAAAAACACATTTAAAGCATTTAAGTATTCAAATCTTAGATGCTTAACAACATCCTTTTATTATCTGTTGAAACCCACAAAAAGATTTAAAATATCAAAAGGCTTAATATATATAAAATCATCATTTGGTGGGTACATTCAACTGGGAGGTGGCTCTCCCAAACCCTAATCAATAAATTTCAACCTATGAAAATGATATTAAAATAATATTTGCATCTTATTCTGTTCTTGTTTTTAAAAATATCTTTTCAAAAGTTGAAAAATGTATATATTTTTTGTGCAAATCATTAAACTTTTGTAAAAAAAAAAAATGCGTCCTGCATTTTCATGTCACTACTGAAACAGTGTATGTTTTAGTCTATTGGCTGAGACTGATTTGAACTACACCCCTATTTATGATCAGGAAATATTTATGTGTCACTCTCTCTCATAGCTACATGGTGAGTAGATAAGCCCCATCATTTTGATGTAAATGTGTTCAAAAGTATGAAGAATCTGTGTGCAACTTTAAAAAATGTCATCACCGAACACCATTTTTCTATAATTAAACACTTTTTTTGGGAGTTATTCCATAACATTTAGGTTTTACATGTGTACAACTGTTCAGAACTGTGCTAGCTAACCATGTGCTGATGAGCATCTTTGAGCTAGGCTCAAAAGTATCTAAAATTGTCACTACCGAAACAGTCACAGAATGTTTCGGTCGTGACATCTTTTTTTTTTTTTGGGCATTATCCCATAAAATTGTCCCTACCAAAACAATCACGACCAAAATATTTAGTGAAGTTTCGGTAGTGACAGCTTCGGGTTTTTTTGGGTCTTATCCCATAAAATTGTCACTACCATAATGTTTGGTTAAGTTTCGGTAGAGACATCTTTGTTCTGATGACAATTTTATGGGATAACACCCAAAAAAAAAAAAAAAATCACGACCGAACATTTGGTGAAGTTTCGGTAGTGACATATTTGGTTTTTTTTTTGGGTGTTATCCCATAAAATTGTCCCTACCAAAACAGTCATTACCGTAACATTTGGTGAAGTTTCGGTATGGAAAAACTTTTGTTTTTTGGGTGTTATCTCATAAAATTGTCACAGCCGTAACATTTTGTGAAGTTTCGGTAGAGACATCTTTTTGTTTTTTTTTGAGTGCTATCCCATAAAATTGTCCCTACCAAAACAATCACGACCGAAATATTTGTTGAAGTTTCGGTAGTGACATATTTGTTTTGGTAGTGATCATTTTATGGGATAACACCCAAAAAAACAATCATGACCGAAACATTTGGTGAAGTTTCGGTAGTGACATATTTGGGTTTTTTTTGGGTGTTATCCCATAAAATTGTCACTACCAAAACAGTCATTACCGTAACATTTGGTGAAGTTTCGGTATGGAAAAACTTTTGTTTTTTGGGTGTTATCTCATAAAATTGTCACTACTGTAATATTTGGTTAAGTTTCAGTAGAGACATCTTTGTTTTTTTTGGAGTGCTATCCCATAAAATTGTCCCTACCAAAACAATCACGACCGAAATATTTGTTGAAGTTTCGGTAGTGACATATTTGTTCTGGTAGTGATAATTTACGGGATAACACCCAAAAAAACAATCATGACCGAAACATTTGGTGAAGTTTCGGTAGAGACATCTTTGTTTTTTTTGGAGTGCTATCCCATAAAATTGTCACTACCACAACAGTCATTACCGTAACATTTGGTGAAGTTTCGGTATGGAAAAACTTTTGTTTTTTGGGTGTTATCTCATAAAATTGTCACAGCCGTAACATTTTGTGAAGTTTTGGTAGAGGCATCTTTGTTTTTTTTTGAGTGCTATCCCATAAAATTGTCCCTACCAAAACAATCACGACCGAAATATTTGTTGAAGTTTCGGTAGTGACGTATTTGTTCTGGTAGTGATAATTTATGGGATAACACCCAAAAAAACAATCATGACCGAAACATTTGGTGAAGTTTCGGTAGTGACATATTTGGTTTTTTTTTTGGGTGTTATCTCATAAAATTGTCACTACCAAAACAGCCATTACCGTAACATTTGGTGAAGTTTCGGTATGGAAAAACGTTTGTTTTTTGGGTGTTACCTCATAAAATTGTCCCTACCAAAACAATCACGACCGAAATATTTGTTGAAGTTTCGGTAGTGACATATTTGTTTTGGTAGTGATAATTTTATGGGATAACACCCAAAAAAACAATCATGACCGAAACATTTGGTGAAGTTTCGGTAGAGACATCTTTGTTTTTTTTGGAGTGCTATCCCATAAAATTGTCCCTAGCAAAACAGTCATTACCGTAACATTTGGTGAAGTTTCGGTGTGGAAAAACGTTTGTTTTTTGGGTGTTACCTCATAAAATTGTCCCTACCAAAACAATCACGACCGAAATATTTGTTGAAGTTTCGGTAGTGACATATTTGTTTTGGTAGTGATCATTTTATGGGATAACACCCAAAAAAACAATCATGACCGAAACATTTGGTGAAGTTTCGGTAGTGACATATTTGGTTTTTTTATTGGGTGTTATCCCATAAAATTGTCACTACCAAAACAGCCATTACCGTAATATTTGGTGAAGTTTCGGTATAGAAAAACTTTTGTTTTTTGGGTGTTATCTCATAAAATTGTCCCTACTGTAATATTTGGTTAAGTTTCGGTAGAGACATCTGTTTTTTTGGGTGTTATCCCATCCCATCCCATACAGCTATGCAAATTTTTTGTATTTTAGTATGCTTTAGTACGTGGGTTAAAATTTCGTAATGTGATGTGGTCACTACCAAAACATTACTGTCAATACTGAAAATGTGCTGTCGTGACTGAAACATCCTCATAATGTTTAAATCTCCACACATGCACACACACAAAGTTAGGAGGATTTTAACATTTTTTACTGAATTTAAAGAAGAAATTAAGAATAATAATTTAATTAAGTTCAAATAATTTTAATCCACCCTGTGGCACCTTGAAAGTTTGCTAAAGGGACCTCGAGTGGGCCCTGGCCCCTTGATTGTGAACCACTGAGCTAATGGAGAGTACCTTTTGATTTGTTGCAGATGTAATGGATGATTCAGCTGTCTTATATAACAAAATGACAGCGGTATACAAGAATAATAATAGAAACACTGCATTACAGAGGAACTCTGCAGCTAAACCACACTGCACATATGCATGGTTGGTCTGTGTGAAATCCCATTTGCATCAGTGATGCTAACATATTTTATGTGTTTCGGTCCATTTCTTCGCCTGTTAGATGGTCGCTTCCTCATGCACACAAAAAACGTCATAACAGAGATCATTGTTGTGAAAGTGTTTGAGCAACATTTAATACTTATACTTTCATGTTATTATCATCCACCATAAGTAAACTCATTATTTTATGCAATAGTATTTTCAGTACTTTACCTTTAGGCATTATCATAGTCATCAATGTTCATAATTTATATTCACATTTTCATCTGTATAATTATACAATGAAGTTGAAGTTGACCTTTTATCACTCAAAAGACAGTGGAACTGAGGAGGATATCATTCACATTTTCATGCCGTGCTCTTTGATTTATCTTCTCTTATGAATTGTTTCAGTCTTGGCACACACACTCTCTCTGATTCCGCTTTCTATTCCATCTTTATTATTTTGGAAAAGAAATAAAGAGCGATGAATCTAGAAGAAGAATAATTTAACATTGCAGAAAAAAAAAACACAACCAATAAATTACTCTGGTAAACCCACATCAAGCACTGCTACAGTTACTTCTCTGTGAGAGACAGCTGTAGTATCCTCTCCAGCTCTTCCTCCTCTTCCCTCCTCTTCCTTTAGGGAACAAAAAAAAGGAGTGTTATCGGCTGATACAAATGAGGAAGCGTAAACTCTGTTCCACATATTCTGTATGAATTTAAGAACCCATGTGGTATGTAGAAAACAGTGTTGGGAAGGTTACTTTACTGTAAAAGGTTAGAGATTGCAAGTTATCCTATTTAAAAAGTGTAAAAATGAGTAGTGTAACTATTTCAATTTTTTATTTGGATATAAAAATGTGTAATAAATGTGCTTGTCAGGTTTTGTATAGAGCAACAAAACAACAATAATAAAAACTAGATGAGAAAAATTTGAGAACAAACTTTAAAGTTGGCTTGAGAAAGCCTAGCCTGAAAGTTTGAAGCAGCTTTAAAAGTATGAAATCAGCTAGCATGATTTAACACATTGCTTACATGATTTAACATGTTGTTAACATGTTTTAGCATGATTAGCTTGTTGCTTGTATTTTTATAGGCTGATTACAATGTTGTTAGCATGATTAGCAAGTTACTAGCATGTTTCTTGCCTGATTAACATGTTGATAGTATGTTTCACGCATGATTAGCATGTTACTAGCATGTTTCTAACATGGCTAACATGTTACTAGCTTGTTGCTAACATGTTCTAGCATGATTAGCATATTACTAACATTTTGGTAGCATGATTGGCATGTTGCTAGCATGATTAGCATGTTACTAGCATGTTGCTAGCATGATTAGCATGCAGTGGTGGGCAGTAACGAAGTAGTTACTGTACTTAAGTACATTTTTCAAGTATCTGTACTATTTTGAGTAACTTTCACTTTTACTTCACTACATTCCAAAGCGTAAGATCGTACTTTTTACTTCACTACATTTCATAAAACATATCGTTACTCCTTATAATATATCACATGCTCTGAGACGCACAAGCAGTCTCTGATTCATGAACAAACTGATTTTTTTCAATGAACCTGTTAAACTGATTCGCCAGTCGCACCAAACGATTCATTCACGAATTGGAATGATCCGATTGCAGCTGTTCTCGACAACTCATTGATTCAAATGATCCGTTTAGAGCGAGTCTCCAGTCAACTGAATTCACAAGTAAGTACCGGGAGATCTTGTGCACGCGCGACTGATGCTGCGAAAAGTAAGTTACTAATGTCGAATTTTATGATTAATTATTATAACTGAAAATTATATTAGGTCAAAGCTGTTGTTTGTGAATTACATCTGTTGTAAAAGGTGATCTGTTTAAGCGCAATTAAATGCTTGAATTCAGACACATCAAAAACTTAAAAAAAAATTTAAATAACAGCTTAAATAAAATAACTCATGCATAGGATGTCATGCTCAGAACATGGTAACTACAGTAATTATCAAAGTGGGAAGTGATGCCCTCTGGGGGCATTTGGCCAGGGGTGTTTTTAAACAGACAATATTTGAAAGGAAAAAATTCATTATGTAAATATAATTATATTTTCCTTAAAATGTTCTTGCTAACTTCAGGCCTTATTCTCATGTCATATATACAGTGGGTACGGAAAGTATTCAGACCCCCTTAAATTTTTCACTCTTTGTTATATTGCAGCCATTTGCTAAAATCATTTAAGTTCATTTTTTTCCCTCATTAATGTACACACAGCACCCCATATTGACAGAAAAACACAGAATTGTTGACATTTTTGCAGATTTATTAAAAAAAGAAAAACTGAAATATCACATGGTCCTAAGTATTCAGACCCTTTGCTGTGACACTCATATATTTAACTCAGGTACTGTCCATTTCTTCTGATCATTCTTGAGATGGTTCTACACCTTCATTTGAGTCCAGCTGTGTTTGATTATACTGACTGGACTTGATTAGGAAAGCCACACACCTGTCTATATAAGACCCTACAGCTCACAGTGCATGTCAGAGCAAATGAGAATCATGAGGTCAAAGGAACTGCCTGAAGAGCTCAGAGACAGAATTGTGGCAAGGCACAGATCTGGCCAAGGTTACAAAAATTTCTGCTGCACTTAAGGTTCCTAAGAGCACAGTGGCCTCCATAATCCTTAAATGGAAGACGTTTGGGACGACCAGAACCCTTCCTAGAGCTGGCCGTCCGGCCAAACTGAGCTATCGGGGGAGAAGAGCCTTGGTGAGAGAGGTAAAGAAGAACCCAAAGATCACTGTGGCTGAGCTCCAGAGATGCTGTCGGGAGACGGGAGAAAGTTGTAGAAAGTCAACCATCACTGCAGCCCTCCACCAGTCTGGGCTTTATGGCAGAGTGGCCCGACGGAAGCCTCTCCTCAGTGCAAGACACACGAAAGCCCGCATGAAGGACTCCAAGATGGTGAGAAATAAGATTCTCTGGTCTGATGAGACCAAGATAGAACTTTTTGGCCTTAATTCTAAGCGGTATGTGTGGAGAAAACCAGGCACTGCTCATCACCTGTCCAATACAGTCCCAACAGTGAAGCATGGTGGTGGCAGCATCATGCTGTGGGGGTGTTTTTCAGCTGCAGGGACAGGACGACTGGTTGCAATCGAGGGAAAGATGAATGCGGCCAAGTACAGGGATATCCTGGACGAAAACCTTCTCCAGAGTTCTCAGGACCTCAGACTGGGCCGAAGGTTTACCTTCCAACAAGACAATGACCCTAAGCACACAGCTAAAATAACGAAGGAGTGGCTTCACAACAACTCCGTGACTGTTCTTGAATGGCCCAACCAGAGCCCTGACTTAAACCCAATTGAGCATCTCTGGAGAGACCTAAAAATGGCTGTCCACCAATGTTTACCATCCAACCTGACAGAACTGGAGAGGATCTGCAAGGAGGAATGGCAGAGGATCCCCAAATCTAGGTGTGAAAAACTTGTTGCATCTTTCCCAAAAAGACTCATGGCTGTATTAGATCAAAAGGGTGCTTCTACTAAATACTGAGCAAAGGGTCTGAATACTTAGGACCATGTGATATTTCAGTTTTTCTTTTTTAATAAATCTGCAAAAATGTCAACAATTCTGTGTTTTTCTGTCAATATGGGGTGCTGTGTGTACATTAATGAGGAAAAAAAATGAACTTAAATGATTTTAGCAAATGGCTGCAATATAACAAAGAATGAAAAATTTAAGGGGGTCTGAATACTTTCCGTACCCACTGTAACTGTGACGTTATGCAAAACAAGCTTTAAAACACTTTTTTCTTACTGGTGAAAATATGATGGTCAAATCTGTTTTCTCTCAGGTACACGGCAGTGTAAGCTTCACATTGAATATTACTACATCACTCTTGTCAACATAGTCCATATCAACAACAAAAATGTATTTTTTAGGAAAATCCCAGGTATTTTGAGCAGTAGGATTATAAAAAAATATGTGCTAATATAAAATTCAATTAAGTAGCCTATATAAAATTGCGAAATAAATCTATCAGTACTTTTTTACTTAAGTACATAAAAAATCAGGTACTTTTGTACTTTCGTACTTTTGTACTTTCTCACTCGAGTAAAATTGAAAGAGGAGCACTTTTACTTTTACTGGAGTAATATTTTATTATACGTATCTGTACTTTTACTCAAGTACTCAACTTGTGTACTTCGTCCACCACTGTTAGCATGTTGCTAACATGTTTCTAACATGATTAGCATTTTACTAGCATGTTGTTAGCATGTTTTCAGTATGATTAGCATGTAACTAGCATGTTGCTAGCACGATTAACATGTTACTAGCATGTTGTTAGCATGTTTCTAACATGATTAGCATGCTGCTCGCATTATTAGCAAGTTACTAGCATTTTGCTACCATAAATAGCATGTTTCTAGTATGATTAGCATGTAACTAGCACGTTGTTAACATGATAACCAAGTTACTAGCATGTTGTTAGCATGATTAGCATGTTGCTAGCACGTTGCTAACATTTTTCTATCATGATTAACATGTTACTAACATGTGGTTAACATGATTAGCAAGTTAGTAGTATGTTTGTAACATGATAAGCATGTTACTAACAAGTTTCTAACATGATTAGTATGTTACTAACATGTTGCTAGCATTATGATTAGCATGCTGCTAGCATGTTGCTAACATGTTTCTATCATGATTAGCATGTTACTAGCACGTTGCTAACATGTTTCTAACATGATTAGCATGCTGCTCGCATTATTAGCAAGTTGCTAGCATTTTGCTACCATAAATAGCATGTTACTAACATGTTTCTAGTATGATTAGCATGTAACTAGCACGTTGTTAGCATTATAACCAAGTTACTACCATGTTGTTAGCATGATTAGCATGTTGCTAGCATGTTGCTAGCATGATTAGCATGTTACTAGCACGTTGCTAATATTATTAGCATGCTGCTTGCATTATTAGCAAGTTACTAGCATTTTGCTACCACAAATAGCATGTTACTAGCATGTTGTTAACATGTTTCTAGTATGATTAGCATGTAACTAGCACGTTGTTGGCATGATAACCATGTTACTAGCATGTTGTTAGCATGTTTCTAGTATGATTAGCATGTAACAAGCACGTTGTTAGCATGATTAGCATGTTGCTAGCACGTTGTTAGCATGTTTCTAGTATGATTAGCATGTAACAAGCATGTTGTTAGCATGATAACGAAGTTACTAGCATGTTGTTAGCATGTTGCTAGCATGATTAGCATGTTACTAGCACGTTGCTAACATGTTTCTAACATGATTAGCATGCTGCTTGCATTAAGTTACTAGCATTTTGCTACCACAAATAGCATGTTACTAGCATGTTGTTAGCATGTTTCTAGTATGATTAGCATGTAACTAGCACGTTGCTAGCATGTTTCTAACATGATTAGCATGCTGCTCGCATTATTAGCAAGTTACTAGCATTTTGCTACCACAAATAGCATGTTACTAGCATGTTGTTAGCATTTTTCTAGTATGATTAGCATGTAACTAGCACGTTGTTGGCATGATAACCATGTTACTAGCATGTTGTTAGAATGTTTCTAGTATGATTAGCATGTTACTAGCACGTTGCTAATATTATTAGCATGCTGCTCGCATTATTAGCAAGTTACTAGCATTTTGCTACCACAAATAGCATGTTACTAGCATGTTGTTAGCATGTTTCTAGTATGATTAGCATGTAACTAGCACGTTGTTAGCATGATAACCATGTTACTAGCATGTTGTTAGCATGTTTCTAGTATGATTAGCATGTAACTAGCACGTTGTTAGCATGATTAGCATGTTGCTAGCACGTTGCTAGCATGTTTCTATCATGATTAGCAAGTTACTAGTATGTTCGTAGCATGCTTAGCATGTTATTAACAAGCTGCTAGCATGGTTTAGATATCTAGATAGATTAGAAGTATTAGAAATATTAGTGGAAATTTAAATGAGTCTAAATTGATTAGAAATAGCACATAGAAGGGAAGCTTGATTGAGCCTCAAGGGATTCTGGGAGTTTAGATTTGAATTTTGTCAGCTGGAGTTTGAATAGTGTTGCTCATTTGAACAGTCCGTCAATGTAAGTCTATGGGATTTTTGGTGGTTTTGATCGTCTGGTTTATGAAAACTGTAAACCGAATCAGTCTAAAAATATATAGCACACCGAGTCAGTCCAGTCTGAAGGTCTGGGCCAAGTTTGGTGTTTCTAGCTTGAAAGCTCTAGGAGGAGACAGATACCGAAATTTGGCTCAGAAGAAGAAGAATAACTCAGAGCCAATAAAATGGCTTTCTCAAGCCAACTTAACAATAAACATTTTTTTTCCCTGGATAAAAAAAATGTGCAAGTAAATGTGCTTGTCAGGTTGTTTATAGCACAACAAAACAAAACAAAAAACAACACAATGTTCTCTTCAATAAAAATGTATAGTAAATGTTCTTGGCAGGTTGTATGTAGTGCAACAACAAAAAAACAAACAAAAAATGAAACAAACAAACAAAACATACCTGGAAGAAAAAATGTATAATAAATGTGCTTGTCAGCTTGTGTATAGTGCAATAAAGCAAAACAAAAACTAAACCAAAAAACAAAAAAATCTCTCTTGGACTAAATGTGTAGTGAATGCGCTTGTCAGGTTGTATATAGCACAACAAAACATGAAACAAAAAAACAAAACAAAAAAAATTCTCTTTGATAAAAAATGTATATTAAATTGTGTGTGTCAGGATGTATATAGTGCAACAAAACAAAACAGAAAAAGAAACAAATGGATGAAAAATGTGCAGGAAATGTGCTTATCAGGTTGTTTATAGCACAAAAAATGAAACAAACAAACAAACAAATTTCTTTCATTAAAAATGTATAGTAAATGTGCTTGTCAGGTTGTAAACAGTGCAACAAAAAGGGAAAAAAAGCAACACAACAAAACAGAAAAACAAAAGAAAACAAAATTTTCTCTGATGAAAAATGTGTAGTAAATGTACTTGTGAGGGTGTTCACATGTCACAAATCTTGTCAATGGTCTTCGGTCTGTCTGCCACCAGAGGCCGCCTTCCTATTACATTGATTCTCACACTACACTGACTGTTACATGCCACCATGGACTACATTTCCCATGCTCCCCTTCACTGATTACGCACAACAGCTGCAGCCAATCACACACAGTATAAATACGAGGCCCCAACCATCATTCAGGGCCAAGTATTGTCTAGTCTTATCACTTTCCTAGTGGTAGCTACATTACAGTTTAGTCTTGCCTGTCTACCCAATGCTTGTATCCTGTTTATCTCGTCTTGTCAGTCTGCTGCCTTCCCTGGAATTATCGTGTGTCTTGGATTTACCTTTTGTCTTGCCGTTTCGGACTCTGTTCGCCCCTCGTTTGGACTATTGTCTGTTTCGATTACCCGTTTTCCTTGACCCCTGGATTACATTTACCACCGATCGACCCTCGCCTGTTTACCGGACTGCTCTTGGGTCTTGCACATGCTATATCTGTTCGCTGGTGTTCGACCTTGCCTGTTTTTGACCATGTCTTTAAATAAAGCTCTGCATATGGATCTGCCTGCTTCACATCTCTATCTCTCCGTATGTATAGGATATATAATATAGTGCAACAAAACAAAACAAAAACTGAAACAAACAAAAAAAAACAATACAAAATTTCCTTGCATAAAAAAGTGCAGTAAATGTGCTTGTCCGGTTGTATTTAGAACAACAAACTGAGAAAAAAATACATATATCTTGGATGAAAAATCAGTAATAAACGTGCTTGTCTTGGGGTTTATAGTGCAACAAAGTAAAACGAAAACTCAAAAAATAAATCTTGAAAGAAAAATGTGCAGTAAATTTGCTTGTCAGGTTGTTTATAGTGCAACAAAATAAACAAAAAATTAAAATTTCTCTTTGATGAAAAATATGTAGTAAATTTGATTATCAGGTTATATATAGTGCAACAATACAAAACAAAAAATGAAACAAAATTTTTTTTATTTTTTTTTAAATGTAAAAAACGTATAGTAAATGTGCTTTTTTGTAGTTTATAGTACAACAAAGCAAAACAAAAAGCAACAAAGTTTTCTCTTGGATGAAAAATGTGTAGTAAATGTGCTTGTCAGGTTGCAGGTTGTGCAACAAAAAAATGAAACGGACAAAAAAAATTCTCATATAAAAATGTGCTGCTCAGGTTCTTTATAGAACAACAAATTGAAACAAATGAAAAAAAAAAAGTGTGCAGATATAGCACAACAAAATAAAACAAATCTTCAGTCTGTTTGTATAAAGTGCAACAAAGCAAAACAAAACCTGAAACAAATTTGATGAAGAATGTGGAGTAAATGTGATTTTCAGGTTTATAGCACAAAAACAAAAACAAAAAAAAACCGAAGAAACAAAAGAAAACAAAATTTTCTCTGATGAAAAATGTGTAGTAAATATGTCTGTCGAGTTGTATATAGTGCAACAAAAATAAAATTCTCTTTGATGAAAAATGTGTAAATGTGCTTGTCAGTTTGTATATAGTGCAAAAAAACAAAACTAAACAAAACATTTTCTCTTAAATGCATGCAACACGGTCTTTAGCCATTAAGATATTTAAGGCAGCATAAATTTGCAGCCAGCTGTTTGCTACAGGCTTTGTGTCAGGAACCAATGATGCCTTGAAATCCTGTCTAGATTTCTTTCACTTTTTGCTCCTGTGTCATTCGTACCTATCTAACTCCTCCTGCTCTCTGCATGAAAGCTCCATGGCGATGCGTAGCTGTTCATCAAAACTGGTGGCCACAGCAAACGCCCCCGGCGCCCGAGGCTCGGTCAGTGAGCTGTAACACGGAGGTGAGATGAGTGCGGGATCAGACGGGGATAACGGCTGGCCACCATCTGACTCGCCACTGTCCCCTCCAGCCAGTGACAAAGACAGAGATTCCTGAATTGCCCTGTTGGAGACACAATCACATTTCAAACTGCTGAACAATTGATATGCACATCCTCACATTCAACACTCAATCCACACACACACACACACACACACACACCTCTCAAGCTGAGAGTCCTCCTCATAAAGCGGAGGCTGAGAAACTGGACGAGTGTTAGTGAGAGCCTCCCATATGGTCACCTACAGAAACGCACAGGAAAAGAAAGAGAGATGAGGGAGTGGGTGGAAAGCTGTGGAGAGAATGATGAAAAGTTGATGTCTGCTAATTGTTTAGTATTGACTAGAGCTAAACAATTACTCATAATAATAATAAAGACTATGAGTATTGCTTGCATATATTGTATACTGTATCCTGTTTTATAAAGATAGCCATTATGTTAAGACTGTGTCTTAATAACTAGTATGAATAACAAAAAAATAGATGACTAACTTAGACAAGGCCCCTTTATCTGCTGCATTGTCAACAAATGTTTTAACAACATTTTTTGTGGCATTGAGCACTGACACTAATCACACCCGACCACTGTGCACAGTAATGATTTTTAAAATTAAATTAAATGCATTTTTGGTATTTATCCTGAACAGGTTGAACATGTGGTTGCATTCTTAGTTATAGCACAAAAAAGCAAAAGGTGACTGAATAAATGATTCACAAGCTCATTATAATATTTTAGTGGTTGGCAAGTTTATGGTAACAGCTTATTCCTGTTAAAAAGTTACTACATGCACAGATAAAGACTGTCAGGATATCTAAACTGACAGTTTGTTTTGTTTTTGCATGACAAAAAAAAAATCATGTTAAATGGACAAAAATCTATTTTTAATAAAATGTCACATCTGTCTAAATATTAATAAAATAAAACTGGGAACACAGCTTATGTCTTTGGATTCTGCAATCTTCATGCCATATATTACAGGTGAGTGATATGACAAAAAAATCTTGTATCACAATATGAGTAATTTTATTTCACAGTAATGATATGTATCACAATGTTGTTATTTTTGCTTTCAATAAAGTCTTTATGATATCAAAAAAATTTTGATACCATAGAAATATCATAATTATTTGTCAACAGTGTCAATATCACAAAAAAAATAATATTAACCTAATTACAAAAAAGGAAACAGTCCGCAAATAAATAAGAATAAGAAACTAATTAAAAGCAATAGGGGAAAAAACTATAGTAGAACAAATAAATAAAAAATGCTACATACATAGTATAAAGTAATCAAATATACACTTGCTGTTCAATAGTTTGAGATATTTTTTAAGTCTCTTATGCTCATTAAAGTTTTATTTATTCGATCAAAAATACAGAAGTAAAAGTAATATTATAAAATATTACAATTTAAAATAACAGTTGTCTATTTTAACATACTTAAAAATGTAATTTATTTCTGTGATGCAAGCTGAAATTTCATCAGCCATTACTTTAGAAATCATTTTAATATGCTAATTATCAATGTTGGAAACAGTTGTACTGCTGCTTAAAAAAAAAGGAAAAACTATGCATTAAGCCGGGGAGTGAAAACGTTTTGAATTTGAAGAACTTATGAACTTATTTTGTCTTCTGTGGAACATGTATCCTCTGTAGCTTCTGAAGAGCAGTACTAAATGAAAAAAAAAAGAGAAAAATTTACAAATCTTCACTCCGTTCAAAAGTTTTCACCCCCCGGCTCTTAATGCATCATTTTTTCCTTCTGGAACATCAGTGAGTGTTTCAATCTTCTGTAATAGTTGCATATGAGTCCCTCAGTTGTCCTCAGGGTGAAAAGATGGATCTCAAAATCATACAGTCATTGTTGGAAATGGTTCAAATACACAAAAATGCTGAGAGACCAAATAATTTGTGGGACCTGAAGGACAGCAGGCAATTTAAACTTTTTAGGACAAACAAGGGACTCGTGAACAACTATCACTAAACAAAAAACACAGCTGTGGATCATTCAGGTAACAACACAGTATTAAGAATCAAGTGTATGTGAAGTTTTGACTGGGGTCATTTTTAAAAACTCAACTATTATTTTCTCTTGTGCACTATATTTAAACATCTTTTATGTGAAATATCTTATTCAGGTCAGTGCTAAATAAAAAACAACATGCATGTTGTATGATCCCTCTTATTTTGGTAAAATATTCAACATTTAGCAGATTCTGCAAGGTGTATGTAAACTTTTGACCTCAACTGTATATTTCAATAATGTAATAATCACAGGGCAGTGTCAGTTTATGAGTGGCTTTACAGAAAAAAACCCCAAAAATAACATGTCTTGATTATTTCACAGTCATAAAGGGGAAAATACAGTTCTTGGATAGGAATCTAATTTATCTGGTGGTTTGTGCCTGAATATAAACTCTAAATCTCATTGAATATCCTTGAAAAATAAATATATATATTAAAAAAAATCTAGTGATTCGTTCTCTCTCAAATCAGTCAAATCTACTACCATGGACAACAAATAAGTTTCCAGGCAAACTAATAAAAATATGCAGCCAGCCAATCAGAACAGAGCTTCCCAGAACGAGAAAGTTCATGGAATATTTAGTGTTTAATAAGCAATAGAATGCCGATCCATGTGATAGATGCCATTACCTGGTCACTCTCTGTTCCCGCATCCAGCAGGCTCTGCTGTATGGCGAACTGGAGTAGATTATCATCTTCATCCCTCATTGGTTCACTGCGGCCTGGTCCAAGTGTGGTGTATTCTGGGGGAGGCTCAAACACAGACGGGTCGACTTCACACTGCAGAGGGGGAGGTGTCTGACCTAAAAGCATTGAGGTGAGGATAAATACCTAGCATGGTCACAGTCAGAGCAACTTTAGACTTAAAAAGATGCTTACCGGCCTCTGTGGCTCCTTGAGGAGATTGTACAATAACAGAACTGACCGGTTCATCGCAGCCACAGAGATTGCTGAACGTCACTCGAGCATTCAACACGTGGAAGAGAGGAATTTCTAAAAGGACAATGACAATTTTTGGGTGGACTATCCCTTTAAGAAAATAAATGGCAAGATTTTGATCGCGTAAGGGTATAAAATGATCGATGTGACACTTCTTCCCACCTATCTTTACTGGAAAGCCAGGTGGTAGGCGTAGGGTGATAAAGTCACGCAGCTTGGCAAAGTGGGCGTTAGATATGGCCATGAGGTCAATGATAGGCGTCACCTGTTCAGCCAGCGAGAGAGGGTGAGCTTCACTCAACCACAGCGTGGCCTTAAACCTGAGAGAGAGAGAAATACCACATGTTCTCAATTCACATGCAAACACGGTTCAAATCATGGCACTTTGGAGTTGCTATAGAGACGGTACCTCTGCACTTTGCTGGTGAGCTCAATGGGCCGCCCAATATCTCTGCCGTTCAGATTAAACTCTGCATCGAAGTACTCCTCCGCTGTGATAGCTGTTGGGTTGTGGGGACTAGCGCACTGAGAAACCTGACTCTAGAAACACAGTAAACAAATGAATCAGTAACAACAGACTCTTTAAACAAAATGTTTATGTAGTCTCTTATCCACCTTTTTCTTCCCGTAAGAGCGGGTGCGACCATTTGTAAATTTTATGGGTGTGGCTTCCGGTCACATTTGCATCCAGCTATTTTTAGCTGTACAAAACAGCTAGTTTTGCTGTTTGATATTGCAAATTGGTCTGTCTTACAATATTATTTTAATGTATTATCTTAATTATAAGCATGCTGGTTTGTAGTGCAAACAGTTTTACCATTTACTGCATGTTGTTATTCTTCTCGTTATTTCCCAATAGCGGCTAATGAACCAGAAGTCTCACCCATAAGCTTACTTGTGCGTTGAAGAATAAGGTGAATACTCACCAAGGCTGCATTTTTGACCAAAAATACAGTAAAAACAGTAATACTGTGATATTACAATTTAAAATAAATATTTTCTATTTGAATATATTTTATAATGTAATTTATTTCTGTGATGCAAAGATGAATTTTCAGCATCTGTACTCCAGTCTTCAGTGTCACATGATCATTTCTGATTAATATTAATATTATAATGTTGTGCTGCATAATATTTTTTTGTGTAAACCATAATACATTTTCCTTTAATTAATAAAAAGTTTAAAAGAACAGCATCTGAAATAGAAATATTATGTGAGGTTATAAATTTATTTAATGTAATTTTTTGAAACATTTAATGCATCCATGCTCAATTAAAAAAAAAATTCAATAACAAAAAAAAAAAAAACTTTCGAACGGTTTATTTTTTAATATATAAGTTAATCATTAACATTTTTATTTAAATATTTTTTTTATTTATTTCCTAAATATATTTTTATTGTGAAATTTTGTGATTTGTTTTATTTTGTTCATTTGTTTTATCACTGCTTTATCTTAACTTACTTGCCAGTTTAGCACTTTGTTTGGATCTGTTGTTATTAAATGTGCTATAGTGTTGGCTGATATGCTCAATTTTCATATCATCTTATCGTCAGCCTGTGAGATCGCTGATACACAATATTATTGTGCTAATTTATTTCATTATTTACTTACACTGCCCTCCAAAAGTTTGGAAACGCCCTAGAAAAGTGCGGTTTTGGACAATATTGGCATGAATCCTTTTTAATTTGTTATAATTTTGCACTGATAAGGGACAACACAAACTACAAAAACAAATTTTATTACATAAACAGTTTATACATAGAAAAAAACTTTTCTTTCTTTTTCGATTCATCAAAATATCCACCATTAGCAGCTATTGCAGCTCTGCATAATCTGGGCCTAAATTCATTGTATTCTAAACTTAATTGGCAATCAATAAGTTGAAGCTATTAAGGTGTGCTGACCCAAAAATCCAAGTTTAAACCAGTAACCAGGCATCACAGCTGGCAAAGGGGCATGTCTGACTTTGACATGTATATATTGCCATTATTATGTAATCAAAATAAAAATTATTATTGCTGGTCTTCAATGATAATGTCAAGTTACTTTAATGTATTTGCACCAAAAAATGATAAGGATTTACACTACCGTTCAAAAGTTTGGGGTCAGTAAGACTTGTAATAGTCTTTAAAGAAGTCTCTTATGCTCATCAACGCTGCATTTATTTGATTAAAAATATAGAAAAAAAACAGTAATATTGCAAAATGTTTTTACAATATAAAATAATGTTTTTTATTTGAACATACTTTAAAATAGAATTTATTCCTGTGATGAAATGCTGAATTTTTATCAGCTGCTACTCCAGTCTTAAGTGTCACATGATCCTTCAGAAATCATTCTAATATGCGGATTTATTATTAGAATGATCAATGTTGGATAATATCAACAGTTGTGCTGCCAAATATTTTTTGGAACCTGTGATTTTTTTTTCAGGATTCTTTCATGAATAACAAGTTTAAAAAGTACAGTGTTTATTCAAAATATAAATATTTTATAACAATGTAAATTATTTATTATTAACTTTTAATAAACTTTTAATTATTAACTTAATACATCCTTGGTGAATAAAAATATTAATTTCTTAAAAAAAAAAAAAAAAAAAAAAGAAACAATAAAAATGTACTGACCCCAAACTTTTGAACGGTAGTGTATGCTGATATTGTCCAAAACTACACTTTGCAAGGGGTGCCTTTTGTGCCTTTGTGTTTATACCAGCCACCTCATGGCAAGTTTCTAAAGCGACCCAAAGCGGCTCTCTACACTGCATCACTAAAGTTAGGCGCCTGGTCTATTTTTGACGGATAATAATAATAATCATCTTGCTATCATCAAAGGCATCAGCAACAGGTGATATCTCTGACTATCATCATATTTTTTACTTTAAAATAATTGTTTAAAAACCCTAAATATACTGAAATTCTAAATTAAAAATACAATTACATGCAACTGACCACACTTACCCCAGTACTAGAGATGTGCTGCTCAGCAATACCAAGAAATGACTGTAGAGGAGTTCTAGATCCTGAAAGCACAGAGGAGGCCAGCAGTGAGTAGAAGGGAAATGCACTTCAAAAACTGTCTCAGATTGTATATTTATTAGTTAAATTGAGCGTCAGCATGTATGGGTTTACATACCTTTACTTCTAGACTTGTCCTGATCAGAAAGGTGTTCAGTCCGAGAACGTGTCACTAACTCCACATTACTGGCACTGTAAACCTACAATTATGTAGTTATAAGAATTTAAAGAACATCTTGTGCACAGATGTTTTCAGCAAGGCTCAGAGCGGATTGCCTCTTAAAGTGAACTCACCTTTGCTTCATATCCACTGACAACCTCTGTCTTCTCAGAGCGCCATCCCCAAATCCCAGACTTATTTCTAAAGTCAGGCAGAACAGGGAATTAGATGTACAACAGTTGGTTCCCATAGTAAAAACTCATAAAACTCTAGAGAACTGATTTTTAACAATAAATCTTTACAGACATACCAACCGAGCTCTGAGGTTGTTAAACTGATGATAGTGTATGCTTCTGTTGTAGCCATTTTACAGTAATCATGTTTAATTAGCAATTAAACTCCGCACACCTGACGGCAATTGGTAGGTGCGTAAGAATCAAGACCAAAATGTTAAAACTGAATAACAAAAAACAAATCCTGCACACTGCCAAAATGTAAAAAGTATCAAAAAGTTTATTAACAATGTTTCGGTCGCATGACCTTCATCAGATATCTTCAAACATATCATTACAAACTCAACCACATTTATAAAATGGTCACAATGTTTTTTAAATGTGGTTGAGTTTGTAATGATATGCACCTGAAATGTCGTTAATAAACTTTTTGATACTTTTTGCATTTTGGTAGTGTTAGACATGTTAACAGTTGAATTTATGGTGGAAAACTACATTACCCATGATGCTGAACAGAAAATTCCACCAAGAGCTTCCAGGGAACACCAGCTCCCATGAAAGCATCACAAATTATGTAATATGTCTCCCTATGCTGTCAAAATAATGAAATATTTGTATATATATGCATATTTTGCAATAACCTTTAAATACACTACCAGTCAAAAGTTTCTGATGTTTTTAAAGAAATCTCTTCTGCTCACCAAGCCTGCATTTATTTGATCCAAAATACAGCAAAAGCAGTAATATCAAAACCAAATTTTCAGCATCATTACTCCAGTCTTCAGTGTCACATGATCATTCAGAAATCATTCTAATATGCTAATTTGCTGTTCAAGAAACATTTATTATTATTATTATTATTATTAATATTTAAAACAGTTGAGTACATTTTTTTTTCAAATGAATAGAAAGATCCAAGGATCAGCATTTATCTGAAATAAAAAGCTTTAATTTTTTTTAATTTTATTTTTAACATTTACACTATACCATTCAAAAGCTTGAAGTCAGAATTTTTTATTTATTTTGGGTTGAAACATTTATAATGTCACAAAAGATTTTTATTTCAGATAAATGCTGATCTTCTGAACCTTCTATTCATCAAAGAAACCTGAAAAAATTCTATTCAGCTGTTTTCAACATAATAATAATAATTATTATTATTATAAATGTTTTTTGAGCAGCAACTCAGAATATTAGAATGATTTCTGAAGGATCATGTGACTGGAGTAACGATGCTAAAAGTCTATCTTTGAAATCACATGAATGAATTACATTTTAAAATATATTCAAAGAGAAAACAGTTATTTTAAATAGTAAAAATATTTCAAAATGTTATCATTTTTGCTGTACTTTGGATAAAACAAATGCAGGCTTGGTGAGCTGAAGAGACTTCTTTAAAAAACATTAAAAATCTTTAAAAAAAACTGTTCAAAACTTTTGATTGTTAGTGTATATACCAATTTAAATGAATAGTTGTATATTTCTCCATCATTTTTAATTTGATTATGTCATTTACAATCCTTGATGGGGCTGTAGTTTTTTCCCACATTAAAGCTGATAAGTACCTTTGTGTATTTTCAAATACTTTTTTGCTTCAAATGAACATTTGTAATGTTGTGAATCTCCCCGTAGCTGGTTTGTTTTGTGCATAGCATATAATGCTTTAACAAAGACTTTTAAAATCCCTATGAGAAAAATATATGAAAAAACACTTCCGAAACCAACGGCACTGAAAAAGCAGCCATGCACTAATGCACTCCATACAGACCCAGACTAATTAAATCTTTGGCAAAGCCTCTTCCTGTACCTCTCGAAGGCAATGTTGCGTGTGTTGAGATGAGTGGACACTATAGGAGAGGTGAGTCTCTGGGCCGTGTTCTCCTGTGAGGGCAGCATGGCGGCGAGCAGAGAGGGAGCGTCCCGCGGAGACAGGGACAGTGGTTCTGTATACACCACCTGCTTCTCGTGGTCCACCTCCATCACCATGGCCCCACTCTCTGCAAAACACTGAACTCCTCAAAGCACTGAACTCCATGTAAATCCTGCACTAGTGTGTGCTGAAGACTCACCTCCACCTTTAAAGATGTAGCTGCGTCGACCCTTAAGCCAAGTCATGTGCTCAAAGCCCAATAAAGTGGTGTCAACCCTCAAACACGAACCGCTTTTCCATACACGATACACGTCGCTTGGACAAACTTTCGACACTAGAGGAACTAAATAATTGAGACAGAACGACAACTGACTGTCAGGAGTAATTGATCAGAGGAGCTGTCCACATCTATGGTGCTGAAATGGTTAAAGCGGCCATCTAGGTTGCCAATGGTGGTTGGTTGGTTGGTTGGTTTTATTCAAATTCATTAGCTTCACAGGTTATTAAATGGCACATACAGATTCAACATTTAATAATCAATAAATAAATAAAATAAAATTCACCAATGGTGAGACAGAAGTGAAAGCGAAAGAGTTTGTGGGATTTCTTGAACTCACCCCAGCTAGTAAATTCCCATTTCATCTCCACATAGAAATCACGTGCCTGCAAGAAAGACATCTTGTTGGAATACTTTCTGAGAGCATGACAAATCAAACCAATACTGTACCTGGCTTATGGATTCACCCACTGAATGTACACCAAATGCATCTTCAATCAGGGTATGTGTGCATATGAATCACCTGTCTCAGTTTGCTCAGTAGCTCAGGAATACCAGCCAGTCTCTCTGTGGCTCTTCTGAAGTCTCTGTACTGAAGGACCAGCTGCACCAGCTCAGGGTCTCCAGTGCTCACTGCCTCTTGCAAAACTGCACACAGAATTGGATATTCTGAAGATGCACATGTTGGAGAACCAGGAAAAGCTCTTCTCTTTGTTGAAAAAAAAAAATCTGAGTATATACAGGTGCATCTCAATAAATTAGAATGTCGTGGAAAAGTTCATTTATTTCAGTAATTCAACTCAAATTGTGAAACTCATGTATTAAATAAATTCAGTGCACACAGACTGGAGTAGTTTAAGTCTTTGGTTTTTTTAATTGTGATGATTTTGGCTCACATTTAACAAAAACCCACCAATTCACTATCTCAACAAATTAGAATATGGTGACATGCCAATCAGCTGATCAACTGAAAAAACACGTGCAAAGGTTTCCTGAGCCTTCAAAATGGTCTCTCAGTTTGGTTCACTAGGCTACACAATCATGGGGAAGACTGCTGATCTGACAGTTGTCCAGAAGACAATCATTGACACCCTTCACAAGGAGGGTAAGCCACAAACATTCATTGCCAAAGAAAGTGGCTGTTCACAGAGTGCTGCATCCAAGCATGTTAACAGAAAGTTGAGTGGAAGGAAAAAGTGTGGAAGAAAAAGACGCACAACCAACCGAGAGAACCAGAGCCTTGAGAGGCTTGTCAAGCAAAATCGATTCAAGAATTTGGGTGAACTTCATTGGAATGGACTGAGGCTGGGGTCAAGGCATCAAGAGCCACCACTCACAGATGTGTCAAGGAATTTGGCTACAGTTGTCGTATTCCTCTTGTTAAGCCACTCCTGACCCACAGACAACATCAGAGGCGTCTTACCTGGGCTAAAGAGAAGAAGAAACGGACTGTTGCCCAGTGGTCCAAAGTCGTCTTTTCAGATGAGAGCAAGTTTTGTATTTCATTTGGAAACCAAGGTCCTAGAGTCTGGAGGAAGGGTGGAGAAGCTCATAGCCCAAGTTGCTTGAAGTCCAGTGTTAAGTTTCCACAGTCTGTGATGATTTGGGGTGCAATGTCATCTGCTGGTGTTGGTCCACTGTGTTTTTTGAAAACCAAAGTCACTGCCCCATTTACTAAGAAATTTTAGAGCACTTCATGCTTCCTTCTGCTGACCAGCTTTTTAAAGATGCTGATTTCATTTTCCAGCAGGATTTGGCACCTGCCCACACTGCCAAAAGCACCAAAAATTGGTTAAATGACCATGGTGTTGGTGTGCTTGACTGGCCAGCAAACTCACCAGACCTGAACCCCATAGAGAATCTGTGGGGTACTGTCAAGAGGAAAATGAGAAACAAGAGATCGAAAAATGCAGATGAGCTGAAGGCCACTGTCAAAGAAACCTGGGCTTCCATAGCACCTCAGCAGTGCCACAGACTGATCACCTCCAAGCCATGCTGAATTGAGGCAGTAATTAAAGCAAAAGGAGCCCCTACAAAGTATTGCGTACATAGAGTAAATGAACATACTTTCCAGAAGGCCAACAATTCACTAAAAATGTTTTTTTTATTGGTCTTATGAAGTATTCTAATTTGTTGAGATAGTGAATTGGTGGGTTTTTGTTAAATGTGAGACAAAATCATCACAACTTAAACTACTTCAGTCTGTGTGCATTGAATTTATTTAACACACAAGTTTCACAATTTGAGTTGAATTACTGAAATAAATTAATTTTAACAACATTTGTGTTTGTTCTTATAATTTCCGGTTCTAGCAAAGAGATTGATTCTTCAGAGGTGGAAACTTGACATAGTCCCGACATTCGATGTGTTGCTGAGTGAGCTAGCAGGCATTAAGGTTACTTTCCTATAAAACAGGTCTATACCTTGTTCTTTTATTAAACAAACTAAATAGTCTTATGTCATTTATCTTATTTACACAACGGCATGTCATTTCTGTCTTTATGTGATTGCGCGTCTACAATTTCTCCTCCGCAAAAACGCGGACGGGATCGCGGAGTCCATTCATAAAAACAGAATTTAATCTATAGTGCGGAATGCCACGGAATTCATCAATTTTTGGATGAATAAATCAAAAGTAGGTCTCTCCCTTAATTTCAGTCGCGATATGGACTAATGTCTGTGAATATTAAAACACAAAAAGACGGTTTAAATATGAATCCTGCATGTTCTGGAAAAACAAATGTCATATTAAAAACTAAAAGTAAAAAATAAATGAATAAAAATATTGCATCCCTTCCTGCTTGCTCAGTCCTTCTCTATGATTTAGAGAACGTATTCAGTAGTACATTTACCGTGCAATCCATGCTGTTGTTGATGTTTACATCCAATTATTGCTAATATGGCTGTGCATTCGAGTAACTGACCAAATTGTGATGTAAGTGCAAACCCTCTATAATGGTGTTAATGGGAAGACTCATTTAAAAAGGAAGTAAACAACTCACACACTTGGATATAACCACTTTGTTGTGTCAAAATAAGACTTGAAACATGATCTGTGTGAGTTTTTAGTGAGTAATCAGCTTGGTGAAATTTAAAGTAAATCCCCATGTCTCTGACCAATAACTCTCTCTCTCCCCTTCAGCTTGCTCCCTTTATCTGGGGTTGCCACAGCGGAGTGATCCGCAAAGCCGATCTGGCACGTTTTACACCGGATGCCCTTCCTGCCACAACCCAGCCCTTAGAGTGCACTAACTTGTGCATCTGTGTGACTATTTATAAAAAAGAATAGATGGGTCATTCTATAATTGTGGGTACATCTCATGTCCGTGAAGTATATTTCTAATATATTTTCATCAATATAAAGCCCCGATGCTTCATTTTCCAGTACACAATTATATTTTTCACAAACACACTACTATATGTGACCATGGACCACAAAACCAGTCATAAAGGTCAATTTTTCGAAATTGAGATTTACACATCATCTGAAAGCTGAATAAATAAGCTTTCCATCGATGTATGGTTTGTTATGACATGATAATATTTGGCCGAGATTTAACTATTTGAAAATCTGGAATTTGAGGGTGCAAAAAAACCTAAATATTTAGAAAATCACCTTTAAAGTTGTCCAAATGAAGTTCTCAGCAATGCATATTACTAATCAAAAATTAAGTTTTGATATATTTACAGTAGGAAATTTACAAAATATCTTCATGGAACATGATCTTTACTTAATATCCTAATGATTTTTGGCATAAAATAAAAATCAATAATTTTGACTCATACAATGAATTTTTGGCTATTGCTACAAATAAACCCCAGCGACTTAAGACTGGTTTTGTGGTCCAGGGTCACATATGTTGAAAAAGCCATAGCGTTTTGTTTCAGAAATTATGTTCATATCACATACAACCCTGGTTATTCAGATGTCAGATTTTGTAAAGTTGCTTATTCTTCTCTGCATTTAAGCATGAAAATTACCTCAAATATAAATTAATTTCATAGTTGTTTGCCTTCAGTTAGATTAGATTATCAAGACATTAGGGTGTGCGCTTCAAAAATAATAAGTGTTTATTGTGATATAACTTGTTTGTGTCCAAAAAACCATGGCCAACGAAGTTACCCACTAGAAACCCCCCTCAAAAAGGACTGGTTTGTCCCACTCTCGCATAATTTGCACAGCGTGATGATATTTCCTCTAGAAGCACATGGATGAAACATTATGTTCTCTCTCTTTCCCCTAATATTGGTTAAACTAGCAAACCTGTATCAACAGTATTACACAAGTATTATTGCTGCAAATTTACAAGACAATTTACCTAAAACTTAAGTTTTGTCTATAAAAATATATTTCCAAACATACCACATGCTCAGTATTTCTAGGCTTCCATGTTGAGTACAGGCCCAAAAATGTCAACTAAGTTACCTGTCAGCTGTGTTACCCAGTAAAGGTAACATGGTGGACGGTAGCAAACATAGATGGTATTTTATGCACATATTCCTACAGATCACCTTTATTTATACAGCGCTTTATACAATATAGATCATTTCAAAGCAGCTATGCAAGGTCATGTTTGAGTTTTTGGGAAACAGGAAAAGTTTTTCGTCACATTGTTAAAATCTAAATGTACCCCTAATTATAAAATGACCCAGCTGAACATACGCTCACGAATCAAATATATTGTTTAAATTGTTACTGCATTGAGTTATTATTTTGGAATAAATGTAAAATGCTTAAAAACACTAACTTGATCAGATTCGTGCTTGGCTTGACTTGTGTGTTTTGTTGTTTTATGGAAATCTTTATATATAGTCATGTTTATTTGTTTGCTTGTTTATTTGTTTTATTTTGGCTTAATGTATGGAATCCGTCTAGCTTTTGGACCTTTACGGTCATGCCTTTTGTTTTCCACTGAGTAAAGTAATACAGGTTTTGGAAATGCACGAGTAAATGATTGCAAAACTGCTTTGTGGGTGAAGCAGGCTATTCCTTTAAATGATTGATGTACCTGTCCATCCCTGTGTGTTGCTGTGTGTCGGATCAGCGTTGTGTCTCAGTAAGACTCGTGTGGACTCCAGGTGCCCGAGACACACTGACAGCTCGAGCGGCGAGCGCCCGCGCGGATCCAGCCGCTCCATGTCATGCTGCAATACACACATTAAAATACAAACCACACGGCTTTATTGAGAAAGAACCTATTAGTATTTAAGATACCAGAGCGTTTAAACTATCCCATGTACCTCATTTTTCTGTAGCTCTCGGTCCAGTTCTAGATATTGATTGTTCCACACAAGATAATGTAAAGGAAACGCCTCTTCAGCCATTTCAGTGATGTTGGATTGAAGTTTTCAGCTGTTTAGTTATATTTACGTGGCCGAGGTTTATTTTTGGTCGCCGAATAGGTTTGTTGGGCAGCAGCCACCTTTGCATCTAAACAGATACACAACCGTTTATTTACGGACCGTTCATTTCATTTGACAAAACGTGTCATTTAATCTGCTCAGTGAATTCATTCCCTCAGGACTCCAGATGTCTCATTTACACTCTTGTTATTTTGCTGTAAATCCCTCCGTTTTGCTGAAAATATCCACTGACAGTCAAGCCAACAGCTGCTTAGCTAGCGAAGCTAAGTCAAAAAAATTCTGCAAGTCTTTATAAAATAGCCTCTTGAACGCCAAAATGATTGAAAATGGATCGGTTTAAAACGGCCGACGTTCCGTTAAATGAGGTAAAATCGAGAGCGTGGATGAGTTAGAGGTTTATTTGCAGTAAAGCATCCTTGCGTTAGCAGATAGCTTCCCAACATCCTCATCATCGGGCTAGTGCTGCTGGAGCTCGCTGACACATGATGTTCTCACTATCCCCTGATAGGGAAAAGGACTCCTTTCCATTATATTCCGACCGGGCTGTAACGAAGCGGTGGGAAACTGCAGATAACCCACCGCAGAAAGCGAGCGGAGGCCTAATTTCCATCCATGTTCAAGTGAAAAATGCATCGGATGCAGGCTTGGCTGTGCGGATACTCTCCTCATGCGCCTTCAGTATGGAGGCTGAATGTAACTCATCTGACATCAGACAGCAGCATGTACAGAATATATAAACTCAACTGAGATCAGACAACAGCACATGCTGAATTTAATAACTGAAGACTGCATCATAATTACAATTCTTAAATGCAGCTGAGATGCTTAATTTTTAGAATTATTATTAGAAATATTATATTTGGACAATTTATAAACTACACTTATCTGAAATTGAGTGCATAAGACCTCAATTTATAAACTCGTCTGAGATCAGAGCATCGTGCAGAATTTTTAAACTTATCTGAGGTCAGACAGCATCAGAAACAGGTATTTATCTGACATTAAATTAAATCAGGGATGTTGTGAATTCATAAATCCCTCTGAGATCAGACAGGATCATGTGCTGAATTTATAGATCTCATCTGAGATCAGACAGCATTGGGTTGTGGATGTAAGATCAGACAGAATCATTGACATGTTGGCGAATTTACAAACTCATTTAACTTCAGACTGCATGATGTACTTAACTTGAGATCAGACAGCATATACAGAATTTATAAACTCTTGTGAGATCATATAGAAACATGTTCTGAAATCCAACTGCATTATGACCACAGCATCCGAAACAAAAAAACAAGACGGTTGTGAATTCACAAACCTTTGAGATCAGACAGCATTGTATTCTAGTTATGTGAACCCAGACGGCATCATTTGAGATCAGACAGCATCTTGAGCTGAATTTATAAACTCATCTGAGATGAGCCAACGTCATCAATGAGAATTTGTAAATTGATCTGAGATCAGATAACACCAGAAACAGAACTGAGATTAAATAACATAAGACAGATGTGGGAAAACCTTGATATCAGACAAGATCATGCGCTAAATTTATAAACTCATTTGAGATCAGACAGCATCTTGAGCTGAATTTATACATTCGTCTGAGATGTGTCAGCATCATGCACTAGAATTGTAAATTGATGTGAGATCAGATAGTTTCAGAAACAGAAATGATCTGAGATTAAATAACATAAGACAGATGTGGGAAAACCTTGAGATCAGACAAGATCATGCGCCAAATTTATAAACTCATTTGAGATCAGACAGCATCTTGAGCTGAATTTATAAACTCATCTGAGATGAGCCAACATCATCTATGAGAATTTGTAAATTGATCTGAGATCAGATAACACCAGAAACAATACTGAGCTCAAATAACATAAGACAGACGTGGGAAAACCTTGAGATCAGACAAGATCACGTGCTAAATTTGTAAACTCATCTAAGATCAGAGCATCATCCAGAATTTTTAAACTTAACTGAGGTCAGACAGCATCAGAAACAGGTATTTATCTGACATTAAATTAAATCAGGGATGTTGTGAATTCATAAATCCCTCTGAGATCAGACAGGATCATGTGCTGAATTTATAGATCTCATCTGAGATCAGACAGCATTGGGTTGTGGATGTAAGATCAGACAGAATCATTGACATGTTGGCGAATTTATAAACTCATTTAACTTTAGACTGCATGATGTACTTAACTTGAGATCAGACAGCATATACAGAATTTATAAACTCTTGTGAGATCATATAGAAACATGTTCTGAAATCCAACAGCATTATGACCACAGCATCCGAAACAAAAAACAAGACGGTTGTGAATTCACAAACCTTTGAGATCAGACAGCATTGTATTCTAGTTATGTGAACCCAGACGGCATCATTTGAGATCAGACAGCATCTTGAGCTGAATTTATAAACTCCATCATCTATGAGAATTTGTAAATTAGATAACACCAGAAACAGAACTGAGGTCAAATAACCTAAGACAGACGTGGGAAAACCTTGATATCAGACAAGATCATGCACCAAATTTATAAACTCATTTGAGATCAGACAGCATCTTGAGCTGAATTTATACATTCGTCTGAGATGTGTCAGCATCATGCACTAGAATTGTAAATTGATGTGAGATCAGATAGTATCAGAAACAGAAATGATCTGAGATTAAATAACATAAGACAGATGTGGGAAAACCTTGAGATCAGACAAGATCACGCGCTGAATTTGTAAACTCATCTGAGATCAGACAGCATTGGGTTGTGGATGTAAGATCAGACAGAGTCAGCATGATGTGTTGGCGAATTTATAAACTCATTTAACTTTAGACTGCATGATGTACTTAACTTGAGATCAGACAGCATATACAGAATTTATAAACTCTTGTGAGATCATATAGAAACATGTTCTGAAATCCAACTGCATTATGACCACAGCATCCGAAACAAAAAACAAGACTGTTGTGAATTCATAAACCTTTGAGATCAGACAGCATTGTATTCTAGTTATGTGAACCCAGACGGCATCATTTGAGATCAGACAGCATCTTGAGCTGAATTTATAAACTCATCTGAGATGAGCCAACGTCATCAATGAGAATTTGTAAATTGATCTGAGATCAGATAACACCAGAAACAGAACTGAGATCAAATAACATAAGACAGACGTGGGAAAACCTTGAGATCAGACAAGATCATGCGCTAAATTTATAAACTCATTTGAGATCAGACAGCATCTTGAGCTGAATTTATACATTCGTCTGAGATGTGTCAGCATCATGCACTAGAATTGTAAATTGACGTGAGATCAGATAGTATCAGAAACAGAATTGATCTGAGATCAAATAACATAAGACAGATGTGGAAAACCCTTATAAACTCAGACAGGATTACACGCTAAATTTAAAACTCATTTGAGATCAAACATCTTGAGCTGAATTTATAAACTCGTCTGAGATGTGCCAGCATCGTGCACTAGAATTTGTAAATTGATATGAGATCAGATAGTGTCAGAAACAGAATAGATCTGAGATCAAATAACTTATGACAGGGGAAACCCTTATGAGATCAGACAGGATCATGCCCTAAATTTGCAAACTCACCTGAGATCAGACAGCACTGTATTAGTTATTTGAAACTAGGTGGCATCACAACCACAATCAAATAACATAAGACAGATGTGGGAAACCCTTATGAGCTCAGACAGGATCACACGCTAAATTTAAAACTTATTTGAGATCAGACAGCATCTTGAGCTGAATTTATAAACTCATCTGAGATGAGCCAGCGTCATCTGAGAATTTGTAAATTGATCTGAGATCAGATAACACCAGAAACAGAACTGAGATCAAATAACATAAGAACGATGTGGGAAAACCTTGAGATCAGACAAGATCATGCGCTAAATTTGTAAACTCATTTGAGATCAGACAGCATCTTGAGCTGAATTTATACATTCGTCTGAGATGTGCCAGCATCATGCACTAGAATTTCTAAATTGATCTGAGATCAGACAGCATCAGAAACAGAGCTGAGCTGGGATCAAATAACGTAGGACAGATGTTGGAAACCCTTATGAGATCTCACTCACTAAATTTATAAACTCATCTGAGATCAGACAGCATCTTGAGCTGAATTTATAAACTCATCTGAGATGAGCCAGCGGCATGCACTAAAATTTGTAAAATGATTTGAGATCAGATAGTATCAGAAACAGAATTGATCTGAGGTCAGACAGCATTGTGTTCAAGTTATTTGAAACCAGATGGCATCATGACCACAATTTTTAAACTCATTTGAGATCAGACAGCATCTTAAACTGAATTTCTAAACTCATCTGAGATGAGCCAGCATCGTGCACTACAATTTGTAAATCAATCCGAGATCAGACAGCATCAGAAACAGAACTGATCTGAGAATAAGAATAATGAAAATAAGACAGATGTGGGAAAACCATATGAGATCAGACGTGATCTTGCGCTAAATGTATACATTCATCTGAGATTAAACAGCTTTGTTTTTCTAGTTATTTAAAACAAGGTGGCATCAGAACCAAAATTTATAAACTAATTTATGATCAGACAGCATCTTGAGCTGAATTTATAAACTCTTTTGAGATGAGCCAGGATCATGTGCTAGAATCTGTAAACTGATCCAAGATCAGAGTTATGTGAGATAATTTTAGTTATCTGAAACCAGGCTGCATCATGAATGCAGTTTATAAACATTTGAGATCAGACAGCATCTTGAACTGAATTTATAAACTTGTCTGAAATGAGCCAGTGTCATCCACGAAAATTTGTAAACTTATCTGAGATCAGACAGCACCAGAAAGAGAACTGATCTTAGAATGGATCTTGCACTAAATTTATAAACTCATTTGAGATCAAATGGCATTGTCTTGAATGTATGAAATCTTTTAAGACCAGATAGAATCAGAACAGCATGGTCGCTGAATTTAAAAACATCTGAGATCAGACTGAAGCAGACTGGAATGTTTTGAATTTATAATATAAAGCCACCTTAGAACAGACCAGTTGCACTAATGAACTCAGGCTGAGCTGAGTTTATACACCCTTCTGAGATCAGACAGCATATACAGGTTGTAGTGCAACAGTTGAACTTATAGAAGCAGATATTTATCAGACAGGGATTTCTTAGATCAGACAGGAGCATGTGCTGAATTTAAGCACTCATCTGAGATCAGACAGCATTGTGTCCTCAAATGTAAAAGCTCATTTTAAACCAGACACAATCAAAATAGCATATTGCTGAATTTATAAACTATTTTGAGATCAGACTATATCAGACTGGGATGTGCCGAGTTTAGAAACCCACCTGAGAACAGAGAGGATGTACTGAGAACTCAGCGTCAAAACAGATGAGCTGAATTTAACACCTGAAATTTAACACCTAGTTTTCTGAAATCTGACAGATTTTAACAATAGGCAGGAATAATGAAAACTGTAATCTTTTTTTCCTGTTGATGGTTAAATGAAGACTGAAGGACCGGTCAAATTTTATGTGAATAAATTAATTATCATGTGCATTATATGACTATCCACCACACTAACACAGGTCAGCTTGGTCTTAATGGCCATAGCTAATCAGTTAACCAAGAACATACTGCAGAAGTTTTCAATAAAACAACTTCAGCACTGAATTCAACTCAGATCAAGCTCACATTTGTATCATTATTTTTATTTTCTTGAAAAAGAAAAAAAAAAAAAGTGAAAAAGCTGAAAATAATTATAATGCTACAGATTTCTTTCTGTCTTACTACAGGAGAGGAATACATTTACACAAGGGTGTTTATATATTTATATAGCTCTATACTCTCAGGTATTAAGGAGGGAGAGGAATTAAGAACAAAAAGGTATTCCTCAAGTAAAATGACATTTAAAGTAAGGGGATGAGTCGTGGGGAAAAAAGAAATGAAACGCAATGCAAAACCTCCACGCTACCGAGTCTAGATGACAGGATCTGGACAATGGATTAGAGTATCGGACAACAGCGAAGGTTTTGAAAGGCAGACAGAAAGCTGCTCTGAAATAGAAATCAAACTGTAAAGGAATAGCACCTGTTGATCTCTTTAATAGAAGAGCCCATGGCATGACAGGCCTGAGAACCGATCTGATTGCCAATTGCAGTGTTTGTGTGTACACAGAACAAAAAGGAAATAGTTAACTACAAAAGGATACTCATCACCCAGACCTATTTATACATGTCCTGCCCTGGATGCTTTGAGCTCCTCCCTCCTAAGCCGCTATACAAGAAACCCAGTCCTCTGTCAAACAGAGAGCCTCTCTACAGACTACAGAAGCCATCACTCACACACACGTACGGACTCGGCGTTCCTTTCTCAGTCACACAAATATTCACAAAGTCTCTCTCTCCCTGAGGAGGGCGGGTTTTACGATATCCTCTGGATGAGCTTGTCATCTGATAGGCAGTAAAGGGCAGTGACAGACAGCTCGGAGATAAAGCTTTCGCACGCCTGCCGCGAGACCCCTTTGCAGCCGCGCAGGTCCAGTACGGAGAGACAGGACAGGCGCCGCAGGTACACCAGACACCGATCTGTCAGGCGGCTGCAACCTGATGAGGACATCAAACAGAAGAATGTTTCATTCATGTTTAATGCGTCGACTCCTTATTTGGGAGCTGTGAACAGTTTGGTGTGCGTTTGCGTACCTGCTAAGTTGAGGTGTGTGAGTGTGTTGCGTGTGGAGGAGCCCACAGCGCTGAGGAGGTTGAGAGCACCATCTGTGATGGGACAATGCGAGAGCTCCAGACGAGTAAGCAGAGGCATGTGTCTGATGATCAGCCTCAGCGTGGCTTCGGTCACCTCCAGACCACACAGCCACAAGCACTGCATGTTCTTCATCTGGGAACGGTTGTCACTGCCTACAGACACACAGAAATGGGATTCAAGTAAAAGTTTGCATCATTAAAAATGACAGTATTAGGAAAATTTGTATGTTTTTGAGTCTTGTTTTGCATCCCATAGCAGTGCTTCATAAGTAAATAAATCTGCATTTTAAATTAATCAATTTAATGAATGATTCAATAGCCAAATAAATTGCAAAATAAAGTCATTATTTTTGTTTTCTTTGCACACAAAAAGTATTCTCATAGTTTCATAAAATTCCGGTTGAACCAATGTCCTCGCTACTTCTATTTTAATGAACAGAGCATTGTAGCGCATCTTGCATCCAATGTCGCAATAAGCTTTGTGCTTTGTTACAACAGATATGAAACAGTCTCACATTACAAATCCTGTCCATTTTATTATAGCATTCAAATAATAAATGCTGTTTTCTCCTGTTTTAATACAAGTTTCAGCATGACATCCAAAGGCGTGTTAAAACAAAGAGTACAACTTACTGAAATCCGTATCCTGTCTCATGTAATTGCTCAATTAGGGTTTTAACCGTGCAAAGAGATCAGTATCACAGTTTGTGAACAATGTCATGTAACGTCACATTTACTTTAGAAAAAACATATTTGGTGACTATAAACTAGTTAGTCAGAAAAAGGAAATCTAGAAAGGAGCATTTTTGCTAAATATATGTGCCACATAACATATTTATTTTAATTTCTGTTCTTTAATGTTTAATTGTTGTTTGAATAAATGTGTCACATTTTTTAATGACAGTCACCACTTAAATGTTTAGATTTCAAAAATGAATTAGAGTAGAAATATAATTATGTAATTGTAACTTAGGCATTATAAAAACTTCATTGTGTGTAAAAATAAACATTTGTATATAAATTACTTCAATATTACAGCAATGTAATACCAACTGAATCTCATGTATATTTTACAGCATTAGTTAAGGGACTTTTTTTTTTTTTTTTTTTAACTGCAGGTACTGTACCTGATATTTATTTATTTATTTATTTATTTATTTACACACACACACACACAATATATTTTGATTGAATAAGATATTGAATTAAATCAAATTGAAAATTGAACTAAATCACAAACTTGTGAATCTAATCGAATGCTTGTCAAACCCAGCCTAATACATGCAATAAAGTAACAATAAAAAAATAAAGGGGTAAAAATGTACTTAAAATTAGTTTAAGGGCATGAATATTGCCCTGTAGTGGAAATTTGAAATAGCTACTGCTGTGAACTGACCACTGCACAGAATATGACAGGCTATAGCAGTCAGATGTCTATGACAGGCCTTAACGAGCCAAGGCACCAACACAAAAAAAACACTCAGCTAAATACTGTCTAATCATCATTACTGCCAAAATCCCAGAATTTGTCAATACAGCACACCCCTACTTTCATGTAATACAGGAAATAGCAACAATGAAGAGCTGATTTACCTGGTGGGTTCAGCAGCTCCCTGATTTGTGCATCTTTGACGCCATCGGCCCAGCTCAGGTCTAAAGAGCGTAGTAAAGGACAGCTTGGAGAGCTCAGTGCTGAGACTGACGCCCAATTACACCCTGATAGCACCAGATCTTTAAGGCCTGTAAGAGAGCAGCCCGTGAGTCAGTGTGAAATGTACAGTGTATGAAAACAGATGCAGTGGTGATGTGAGAACAGGCACCTGGCAGGCGGTTGATGAGCCAGCCGAGCTGCTTCTTGGAGATGTTGGCCCATGAGAGGTCCAATGTGACAGGCTGCCGTTTGATGATGCCCGTGAGGGCCTGAGGACTTATAGAGCGGCAGCGGCTCAGACTGATCCGCGTCCACAAGCGCTTGTCACAGCCCCTGTAAATCACACCACTGTATTATAAGAAACAAACACACACACACACCTTTGCTGTTGTAAAGCCCAGAAAGGTAGTAAGGACTTCGTTAAAATAGTCCATGTGACATCAGTGGTTCAACAGTGAGCTACGAGAATAATGGAACGACATGAGGGCGAGTAATGACAGAATTTTCATTTTTGAGTGAACTATCCCTTTAAGGCCTGAATTTTTGCAGAGAGGTATTTGTGGGACTGCACAATTAATAAAGATCAAATACCCTAATTATCAAATCGCTAGGGTTGTGATTTAATGAAAACAATTCATTTGATGCATGTGTCAGAGTGAAGCATGGCACTGTTTATTTACATGTGAGCAGCCAGTGTTTTTAGCATCTCATAGCGGCTCAGTTCACAGTAAATGTTGCTCTACACATACTCCAGCTCGGCATCAATTGTAATGAAAATGCCAGTTGTCAACATAAAGAGAAGCTTTAAGGGCTCCCTGCCAAAATAAAAGCTTGATTGTATAATGTTAAAAATAAAGAAAGCCATATGGGTCATTTCACGAAATCGGTGCCTCTTCCACTTGGAAAAATTGAAAAATAAAAAGTTTAATCAAAAGACAGTAAATTGTATTGTGCCATCTCAGGCTATGTAATTTATTATTTCATGACCATTTTCCTACCTCATGTTTTGGTATTTCTGTCAACGCTGTTACCGACACAAGCATTTAATTAGAACTCATATGCCACTAAATGATATAGGCATTAGCTCAATAATATACCAAGGGTGACCTTTAAAATGTTTGAATATTACAGAGACAATCTATAAAAAACCTAATCAATGTCATCCCTGTTACTCACATGTCAAAACCTGTTACTCTAAAAAGTAACAGGTTTGACCATTTCAAACTAATTTAATAATTGCTAGCTAATAGTCAAGCTCACAAAAGCACGTTGTACACTTTATAAGGGTGTTACTTGTAGATGTTGATTATATTAAACGTAAGAAATATTCGTTTAAATTTACATTTTAAAAATGGTAACAGGATTGACACTGCATGATGGCCCCCGCCTCAGTCAAGCCTCATAAATCATCAAAAATAGAACATTATAGAGAAGTGAGAGAAACATGGTTGTGTTTTAAGTGTTGGAAGCCTGGTTGAAAGATGATGTAACGTCCTAGAAATATGTCACTTGAATATACATTTTACAAGGGTTTTCGATGAGAGTAACAGGGCTGACATGAAATCAGGGGACACCAATAATTTATATATTTTATAGAAAATGCATACTTATGCCAAAAACATTGCTTAATAATGAGGCTATATTTACAACAATATGCAAATGTGATTATGTAATTTTGCAAATTAAAAATCCTGCTCAAAAAGAAAAATGATAGTGAGGGACAGGCCGAAAACCTTACCAGCATAAATGCTGTTTAAATGATTTAAAATCTGTTTGGTTATTTCTTATGGATGCAAAAGGTACTTTTGCAGGATATATATATATATATATATATATATATATGTGTGTATATATGTGTGTGTGTGTGTGTGTGTATATATATATATATATATATATATATATATATATATATATAAACTGGTTGCTGTGAAGACCAGGTTCTGTTTATATATGACGATAGTTTTCCGCAAAAAATGGTAAAATGCTCATGAAGTGACTCTCAGAGATTATGTTCATGTGTTCATGTACTTATATATTGAGGCGGCAGAGGCTGAAAACACAGCGAGCGTCACGCGTATGTGTGTAGTAAACAAAACTGCACATCTGCGCCATTCACCAACACAGACACTCAGAAATACGGGTCTTATTAAAATGCATTCTTAAAATACCGGTACTAGTAAAAACGTACTGTTTTTAAAAGCAGGGTATCAGAATTCTTTTTAAGTAATGGTATATCATGCAAAACTACAACACAGTAGCTCACAACAGATGCGTGTTAATCGTGTACTCACCATTTGTACCAGCTCTTGCAAACAGCCATGCAAACGCACAGCTCTGCTCGAGTCAAGTAGCGGAACACGGACACCCAAACCTCTCTCTCCCAGCCCGGCTCGCTCCCTCCGTTTTGCTCCGCCGAGGGCCGCAAGGTGGAACTGGGACGAGAGTCGGAGGACTTCGCCCTTTCCAATCGAGTCTTTTTCCCAATTCTTTCTCGAGTTAGGCGGTGAGGCGAATCTTTGAAGTTTGATCTGAGACTCCGCACCATGTGTGAGTGTTTGGACGCGCTTCGGGTCAGAGTGTGTGGTGATGATGAAGAAAGAGCATGTGATTTGTTTACGTGCAATCTGTCCGCAGGTGAATGAGCACCGTCTGTGCGAGGGGCGCCGTTTCGCAGCGGAGGACGGAGCAGGGCTTTGTGGTTTTGCGGAAGGCTTCTAGAAGACAAGTTGGCTTCCAGTTTGGGAACGATTGCGCTTGGGTCGCGCCTACCCCTCGATGGCTGTAACGTCACCGTGACGCAGGACCCCTGGCCTCTGACGTCGTCATTTAGCACCACAGAAGTGTCAGACGGAGTGGGCTCTCCTCCCTCGCTGCTCCCCTCGCTCTCTCCGTTTCGATGACTTTCTCCGTTCTCATCTTCACTAGCTTTAACCCCTCGTCTCTGCGGACGGTTCTCTTTACCATTATACTGTCCGTTCTCTTTCCTCTCCTCCTGTTCTTCCTCCACAGAGTCCTCTCTTTCACCTTCCGTCTCCATTCTTTCTCTCAGACCTCCTCCTCGGCCACCGCCTCTGAGTCGTACCCCTCTTCCGCGACAGGAGGACGTCCCTCGGCCACGAGAAATGCTCCGTCCGGGTCCTGCTCTGACTACACCCCCTCTCTCCAGACTCCGCTGACGCAGGAGCTTTGGAGAAAGAGAGACAGACGAACGGGTCTGAGAGACAGACAGAAATAGAGAGAACGAAAGCACAGCCGAGCGACAGAGAGAGAGAGCGCGCGTGAGAATGGCAAGAGCAGGATTACAGATGCGCTGCGATGAGGGAAGCAGATGTTATAGGCTCAAAAAAACTCACCGACTGGAGGATTTTGTTCCTTTCTAATTTTATCTGCAAAAGAAAATAGGAAATCAGACATGCAGCATTACGTTAGTTTGACAATCACTATAACTCCTGATCGCACATAACTCCCTCGCACTCTGACTATTTTAAATGTCCTTACTACCCTTCTGCGACTTGAACGTGTCAGTTGTGTTGCTGTCTATGCAGGGTCAGAGAGCTCTTGGATTTCATTAAAAATATCTTAATTTGTGTTCTGAAGATGAATGAAGGTCTTACAGGTTTGGAACAACATGATGGTGAGTAATTAATGATAGAATTTTCATTTTTGTGTAAACTATCCCTTTAAGACAGGAAGGGAGCATCAGACCAACTGGATAAATGCATAAGAGACTCCTTTCAAACACCTTAGTGTCCTTCGAAGGTTTGGGGTCAGTAACTTCAACTTCTGAGTTTAAAGGTTGTCAAACATGCTGTCCAACAAATGTAGACGTATTGAATGGAAAGCAACATTATACCTGTAAAACACGGGCACCTGTGTGCCTATTAGTGATGTCACAATAGCAAAATTACTGAAATTCTCGATACTACAACAAAACATAGAACAACAGGAAAAGTTTTATCTTTGTTATTAATAGTAAGAACACAGATGAAGGTAACAAAATAAAGGACAAATACAATAAAACGGACACAAAAGATATAAATAGGGCCCTATGAAATCCATTTTATTTCATTTTTTAATTTTTCTGGATTGCCCCCCCTGCCCCTTTTTAATTTTTTTAGACTATCTGGTTACATAAAAAAAATTATAATCAAAAAGCATGTCTAATTAATTAAAATCTCAAAACTTTAACAGCAATTTATTAAAAGTTTAACAAATAATTACATTTTAAGGCCCTATGAAATGCGTTTAATTATTTTATTTTATATATATGTTGTTGTTTTTTTTTTTTTGTCAAATTCAGTTTTACTTTTATCAAATTCTGTGAATCTGTTCTCCATTTATTTTCTGGATTATATTTTAATAGTTTCATTTAATTTTATTAATCAATAGCATTTCTGATTATTTACAATTTTCTGGTAAATAAATTCTAGCAAATAATTTTCTGATAAATATTCCTTAAACATTGTTTTAATAATATTTTTATTAGTAGCAGTAGCACTATCATTACATGAAGTAAAATTTCAGTCAAGTTAAACTGAACTTTTATTTTGACGGGTTGCTGTAAAGACCTTTACGTTTCTGTTTGTATATGACATAACGATGATTTTTCTCAAAAGCAATGGTAAAATGCTCATGAAGTGACTCTTAGAGCAGTTCTAGAGATCAGGTTCATGTATTCATGTATTGAGGCGGAAGCTGAAAACACAGCGAGTGTCACACGTATTTCAGTATGAGCGTAGTAAATGAAACCGTGCGTCTGCACCATTCATTCACACAGAGATGCGCAGAACATGCAGGATTCATCTTTACATTGCCAAATTCCGTGATATTCTGTCTTATACAATAAATTCCATTTTTTATGATTGGATCCTGTGTTTCCGTCTGTTTTTACTCAGGAATTTCGTCTCTTAACAAAATGCATTCTTACAGTGCTGATACTAGTGAAATGAGGAATCGTACCATTTTTAAAAGCAGGGTATCGTGATACCTTTTTAGTAACACTAGTGCACACTTACCCTTTTCCTGAGCTGTAACTCCAGTGCTCCTGCTCTCCTCCTGTTCTGCTGATGCTGCAGCAGGAGTCTCTGGGAAGGGGGCGGCTGCCGTCTGGAGCGGGTCAGAGGCAGAGAGGAGGGGGAGAGGGGTGGGCGACCTCTGCGCCCTATACGCAAACCCCCCACCCCAATCCCCTCTCTGTATGCCCGCTTAGCTGGAGGACCAGACAAACGACTGCCGTTGGACACGCTGCTGTCTGTCTCCTCCTCACTACTACTGGAAGACTTCAGGAAATAAAAACGTTACACAATCATTATCAAGTTAGTCTTCAAATCGAATTATCATCTGAGGAGTGAGTCAAGCATATGCCCGTTTAAACATGACTTGTTGCGTTTAAAAAAATAATAAAATAAAATAAAAATTTTCAAAAATACCTCTGTTTTCTTGCCCTGGACACATTTTGGACATTCCCAACAACTAGGAAGATCCTTATTAATAATACCCTCACCGGGCACCTGCAATACACACATTTGGCATTAACATAACAGTACATATGTGACCCTGGACCATGAAACCAGTCATAAGCAGCATAGGTATATTTGTAGCAATAGCCAACAATACATTGGGTCAAAAATTATTGATTTTTCTTTTATGCCAAAAATCATTAATCATACCATAAATATATCAAAACTTAATTTTTGATCAGTAATATGCATTGCTAAGAACTTCATTTGGACAACTTTAAAGGCTATTTTCGCAGTATTTAGATTTTTTTGCACCTTCATATTCCAGATTTTCAAATAGTCCAACCCTAATAAACCATACATCAATGGAAAGCTTATTTATCCAGCTTTCAGATGATGTATAAATCTCAATTTCAAAAATTGACCCTTATCAAACAAGATGTGGGAAAGACACATGCATGTACCTTTATACATTCTGGATGAACGATCTGAGCACATTCAGAGCACTCCATGAGCGTTTGGACGGATTCTAAGTCTTCAGAGTCTTGATAGCCTTCCTTACATATGGCACATACTGCAGTAAGAGGTAGCGCCGGCTAGAAACAACAAGCGTGAGATACAACATTCAAACCACTGTCCACTAAACGGTGTAAAAATGTACTATTTTTAGTTTTTCTTAACAATGCTTTCCTTGAAACAACTTTTGTAAACTTGTATTCATTCTTTTAAGGATTAATTAGTTCACTCCAGAATTGAAAGTTCCTGATAATTTACTCTCCCCATGTCATCATATATATTCATGTCTGTCTTTCTTCAGTTGACAAGAAATTAAGGTTTTTGAGGAAAACATTCCAGGATTTTCTCCATATAGTGGATTTCAATGGGGATCAACAGGTTGAAGGTCCAAACTGCAGTTTCAATGCAGCTTCAAAGGGCTCTACACGATCCCAGCCGAAGAATATGGGTCTTATCTAGTGAAACGATTGGTCATTTTCTAAAAAAAAAAAATTCAAATGTATATACTTTTTAACCACAAATGCTCATCTTAATGCATTACATAGTCACGTTGGAAAAGTCATGTGTGATGTAGGCAGAAGTACCAACCCAGTGTTTACAAAGCATTTGTGGGTAAAAATTTTTTTTTATTAATTCAACGACTCCCATTAAAGTCCACTACATGGTGAAAAATCCTGAAATGCTTTCCTCAAAAACCTTAATTTCTTCTCACTGAAGAAAAAAAAAAAAATACATGTTTTGGATGAGATGGGGGTGGCTAAATTATCAGGAATTTTTAATTTTGGAAAGGTATGTAATAGACAAAACTATGACCAAAGTAACAAATACTCACTGCAAGACACTGACGGAGAACACAGCTCTTCTTAAGTCTGCCTGGTCCTCCAAACTTCCTCATGTCTCTACAGTAGTTGCAGTCGCCGCACTCTTTGCGCAGACAGGCCTCACAGCGTTTGCAGCGCACCCGTCTGCGTCTCAGAGCCGAGATGGAAGACGACGGCTTCACGGGCCGAGGAACTGGCGGCAAAATAGGGGCTGAGCCGGGAGCACGCGGGCGGTACAGCAGAGACAGAGGAGGTGGCGGCTGATACCACGAGGGCTAGACAGAAGCAGACATATTTTTACTTGAACTCATTGAACATGTGCTGTGAAGATGGTGATAAGTGTATGACCTACCCTTTTGGGCCATTTAACGATTGGTTTTCCAGTGTAAGACAATTTGGGGTTATCATTAGCATGTTCCTCTAGCAGCTTCTGTTGGGACAAAAAGAAAAACCTTTTCACACTTAGGACAATTGAGGGACTCATATGTAATTATTACAGGAAGTTCAAATGCTCACTGATGCTTCAGAAAGAAAAAATGTATTAAGAGCCAGGGGTGAAAACTTTTGCACAGAATGTGTACAGTTTTCTTATTTTGCCTAAATATCATATTTTTTTTCCATTTAGTACTGCCTTTCAGGGCTATAGAAGATAGTTACATGTTTCCCAGAAGACAAAATGAGTCAAATTTACCCATATCCTCAAATTCCAAAAGTTTTCACCCCAGCTCTTAATGCATTGTGTTTCCTTCTGAAGCATCAGTGAGTGTTTGAACCTTCTGTAATAGTTGCATATGTGTGACAGCGTGACAAGACGGATCTCAAAATCATACAGTCATTGTTGGAAAGGGCTCAATTATACAAAAATGCTGGAAAACCAAAGAATTGGTGGGACCTAAAGGATTTTTCAATAACATGCATTTTGTACGATCCCTTTCATTTTGCTGATTCCGAAAGGGGGATGTAAACTTTTGACCTCAACTGTAACTATATTTCTATGGCCACATAGTATTTATGTTCATACCCGTATGTCGCTGAGCAGTGCTGGGGCGTTTCTGATGCCTGCTGGAACACATTTCTTGTGTGCTGGCAGCTCCTCCAACTTGTGGAGTAATGCCCAAAGCCCTTCCAGCTCAAAGGGTGTCAGGTGAACTTTCACCCCAGGACGAGTAGGCGATGCTGCCTCTTCCTCCGGCTCCTCCTTCACCATCATCTCCTCCTCCTCCTCCTCCTCCTCTTTCTCTACCTTCCCTGCGTGATCATTAAGTCCTCCTTGTTTAATCACATCCTCCTTCTTCAGCCCTGTAAAGCACAAAACAGACATGTCAATATAATTACAGTGATATTAATGAGATAATTTAATAAATGTATTAAAAAGGTGGTGCACTGACCAATGCCCAGTGAGTGCTTCTGGAACTCAGGTGTGAGGTGAGACACGTTGGTCAGACAGTACAAGTAACGCTCCAAAACATACCAGCACATCTCGAAGTAGAAAGGGTAGCGGAACTTAGCAGGGACCTGCATGGATGAACCACAGAGAGAGACAGTCAGAAAAAGCTCAGCATTAACTGAAATAATCAAGTGTTTGATTGCTCACCCGTGTGCGGTCCTCGATGTTGTAAATGTTGAGCTGCATGGGAATGTTAAAGCTGTGCAGAAAGTTTCCCCCGAACACCAGCGTATCCATTGGAGTGTAAACTGCATGGATCCACCCTACACACACACAGACAGACAGACACAGTGGTTTGGTCCGAGAAAGCCAGTGAGATTCCTACCTGAAGTGTTTTATGCATGGTAAGCATGTGTACCTGAGGGGATCATGAATGTGTAGCCTTGCTTCAGTTCAATTCGTTGGCACATGGTGGCTTTATCACCCAGAAAGATGTCACCCTGTTTCCCTGACAACACCCAGTTCTCATAGAGCTCCAGGTTCTGAGGTGTGGGCGGGATTAGCCAGAACACCTGAGATCATTCAGCACAACAAGGTCAGTTATGAAACACCAGGCGGGTTGACTAACACTGAGGTTCAGAAAGTTTATAAATGCCGCAATTATGGAGAATAAGAGGATTTGAGAAGGAGAGGCTGATCTGACAGCAATTAGAGCTGAAAAAGATGATGATTTTTTCATATTTAATGGCTTAAAGTACTAAGAAAGTACACATGTCTAACTATGCTACTAGTCAAAAGTTTGGGGTCAATATGGATTTTTTTTTTTTTATTAAAGAAAGGAACAATTATTTAGCAAGGACACATTAAACTGATCAAGTGACAGAAAATAAATTTTTAATGTTACAAAGATTTGTTACAAAAATTCTGTTCTTTTGAACTTTCCACACATTAAAGAATTATGAAAAAAATGTGTCACTGCTTCTACAAAAATATGGAGCAGCACAACTGCTTTCAACATTGATAATCAGAAAGCAGCAGATCAGAATATTAAAATGATTATTTTTGAAGGATCATTTGCCATTGAAGACTGGAGTAATGATGCTGAACATGCAACCATTTTTAATTACATCAAAAAAATACACTCACATAGGAAAGTTATTTTAAATTGTACAAATAAATACAGCCTTGCTGCGCAGAAGAAACTTAAAAACATTTTTTTAAATAAATGCCCCAACACAAAGCTTCTGAATAGTAGTGTATGTTTGGAATAGCTTGCTACCATACAAGAATTACTATTTCTGCAGTATATACTTCCAGTCAAAAGTTTTTGAACAGTAAGATTTTTAATGTTTTTTTAAAGAAGGTCTCTTCTGCTCACCAAGCCTGCATTTATTTGTTCCAAAGCACAGCAAAAACAGTAAAATTTTACAAGTATTTTACTACTTAAAATAACTTTTCTATTTGAATATTTGAATATTTTAAAATGTAATTTATTCCTGTGATTTAAAAGCTGACTTTTTAGCATCATTACTCCAGTCACATGATCCTTCAGAAATCATTATAATATTCTAATTTGCTGCTCAGGAAACATTGTTGAAAACAGATTTTTTTCAGGTTTCTTAGATGATTAGAAAGTTCAGAAAAATAGCATTTATCTAAAATAGAAATATTCTGTAACATCAAATGTCTTTATCATCACTTTATTGATTTAATGTATCCTTGACAAATAAAAGTATTCATTTCTATAACTTTTCAGATAAATGCTTAGCTTTGGATCTTTCTAATCAAAGAATCCTGAAAAAATAATTTAAAAATATTGATAATATTAAGAAATTATCAATATTTAAGAATAGCGCATCAGCATATTAGAATGATTTCTGGAGGATTATGTGACACTGAAGACTTTGATCTCATTAATAAATTACATTTTAAAATATATTCAAATAGAAAATTCTTTTAAACAGTAAAATATTTCAAAATGTTACTGTTTTTGCTGTACTTTGGATCAAATAAATGCAGGCTTGGACTGCAGAAGAGACTTTGTCTGTATGTACCCGGATAGCCTACTATACTGCCAAAATATTCAATACACACTGAATGCAATATAATATCCTACAGTGAAATGTGGCTGACCTGACCTTTCATTTGGAGCACGACCTATAAACTTGAAGTAATTACAGTCATAATATCTTTCATGACTTATTCAACTAGACTAGACAATGGAAAGACATTTTTAGAATAAACTGGAATAATTTTACCCGATATTTCCCACAGCACTCTATGAATTAGCACTGAATTAAACATGCAACATGTTGAGGTCACACTGAAGCATAACACTATTTGAAGTATTTAGTACTGCATTATGCATTTTGTTTCACATACTATTCCTGTTACAGTACACAGCATATACCATATAAGCTAGTATTTCATTCTGAACTCAGCCTCTTTGTCAACACACTACATAGAGTCTAAGACAGCACTCACCTTCCTTCCCCTGTGGATGTGATACCAGACTGATGTGCCTCCGAAGTCTATGTGGAAATCTGTGAAGCATCCCTCGACACTCATCAGACAATACCTGAAAAACACGCACGGCTGATATAAACAACCTTCATAAAACAAGTGTTGCCCTAATGTTCAAACAAAAAAAAAAGTTTAAATTGAAAAGGAAACACAACTTACTTCTGTACTTTAGGGTACTGCATGTCTATAATGGCATTGGTGGAGTCTCTCTGTCTTTCTTTAAGATGCCGTGGCCACATGTTGTCCACCCAGTCAATCATATCAACCTAATGAACACACAAGCCAACACAAAAAGGTATGAATGCTTGTGTTGATGTCAACCGAAATTGTATTTTGGTGACAAAACAACTATCAACAATGTTAATTAAAATTAGCTTTAAAAATGACAAACATCTGTTTTTATTGCATGATTTGATATTTTAATCATATATGATTTTTAATAATTTAATTGCATTTGATTTAATTATCATTATACAATAATAGAATAGCAATTATTTTTATTATTGTATTAGTATTATTATTATTTGATATCACATTCAATTTTGTCAACAGCACAGGTACTTCACAAAAACAAAGTAAATAAATAAATAAAAAACAAAACAAAACAAAACAAAAAAAAACACACAACCAGTCAAAAGTTTTTGAACAGTAAAATTCTTTAGGTTTTTTTTAAGTCTCTTCTGCTCACCAAGCCTGCATTTATTTGATCTAAAAGTGAAAGCAGTAATATTGAGAAATGTTTACTATTTAAAATAACTGCTTTCTATTTGAATATATTTTAAAATGTAATTTATTCCTTTAAAAAAAACTACATTTTCAGCATCATTACTCAAGACTTCAATGTCACATAATCCTTCAGAAATCATTCTAATATGCTGATTTGCTGCTCAGAAAACATTATTATTAAAAAACAGATGAGTACATTTCTTTCAGGATTCTGATGACTAGAAAGATCCAAAGATCAGCACATATCTGACATAAAAAGCTTTTGTAACATACACTATACACACTTTTTTTAATATAGAAATTAATATTTTTATTTTGCAAGGATGCTTTAAATTGGATCAAAAGTGTTGATAAAGACATTTATAATGTTACAAAAGATTTCTGTTTCAGATAAATGCTGTTCTTCTGAACTTTCAAATCAAAGAAGCCTGAAAAAAAATTCTACTAAGCTGTTTTAAGCATAATAATAATAATAATAATAATAATAAATGTTCTTTGAGCAGCAAATGAAAATATTAGAATGATTTCTGAAGGACCATGTGGCACTGTAGATGAGTAATGATGTCAAAAATTCTGCGTTAATCACAGGAATAAATTACATTTTGAAAATATACTGAAATAGAAAACAGTTCTTTTAAATACTAAAAATATTTTTAAAAATGACTGATTTTGTTATACTTTAGATTAAATAAATGCAGGCTTGTTGAGCAGACGAGACTTCTTTTAAAAAAAATAAAATAAAAAATTAAAATAAAAATAAAAATTATATATATATATATATACACACACACATCTTTTGACTGGTAGTGTATAATAGCAGTACAACAGTATTGTTTTATTATTGTATTATTATTATTATTATTATTATTATTATTAGTAGATGTCACATTAATTTTCTTTTCAATACCCAATAGCGCCACCAGCTCAGGTATTTCACAAAAAATAGATATTAGTGGACTGATAATTGTGTTCACACATACCGAGGTAGGTCTCTTGACTAGATGCTCTAGTTTTGTGTGACTGAACTCCAGGCTGATCACATTGTACAGCTTTTCACGTTCAGATGCCGGCGTCTCGTAGTATCTCCTCCACTGCCCCATTGACATCTCAATGCCTTTTTGAGTGTTCACATCCATCACGTCAACCATCCTGCGACTGCCTATTAGAGTAAAGGTAGGGGAGGAAAAGTTAGCAGACGTCACTGATAATAAAAATGCCCAAACATGAGAGTGAGAGAGGAACAAAAAGCTTCTGTTCTTACCCACAAACAATTTCACATCACTAACACTGAAGTCTGGGTCAGGCATTCTACAAAAGACAGATAATGACAGAGCTGATAAGTTTCAAATGAGTTCAACGACCACAAACACTGGCATGATGAAATAAAACATACTTTAGGCCAAGACCATCTGCTTTCTTGAAGATAATGGGGTCCCGAAGTCCCTCCCTTTGGATGTACTCCAAGGTGAAGTCTAAAGAAACACCACACACAGTTAACTGTGCAAATACGCAAACCAGCTTTACAGAAAATGTTGCTTCATAAACAAATCAAAGGTGGTAGAGGCAAAGAAAACTCTCAATGTGGTTAGCTAGGATAAGAGGAACAGAAACTCAGCACATGGAGCTCACCATAAGTCAGTACAGTAACTAAACAACATGCAAGATTCATCACGCACCTTTCCCATCCATAATTTTGACCAGATCTGAGTTGTATCGGTCACTTTGGAGTTTCTCATCAAGATCAAAAGACCTCTTCCCTTCAATTTCATCATCTGAAATGCCGTCATCTTGGTAACGCCGCCGTGTGCCAGTCCGCTGAAAACAATACAAAATAAGAGTGAGGAAACAATACTCAAGAATAATATAAAAAAAAAAAAAAATGCAACAGCCATTTCTGCTGAATTTGCATTTATATAACTGGGCAACCAGGCATTGATAAAATATAATATTTTACTACAACACACTTTGACTTAAACATTAACAGAGCAATGATAAACTTAACCAGATTCAGTCAAATTTTCATAAAACCAATTTCAGCTCAATTTTAAACTCAATTTCAAATCCAAGGGGCGACCATACACAACCAGTCAAAAGTTAAGTTTTTAAATGTTTTTTCTTAAAGACGTCTCTTCTGCTCACCAAGCCTGCATTTATTTGATCCAAATTACAGCAAAACCAGTAAAACTTTGAAACATTTTTACTATTTAAAATAACTGCTTACTATTTGAATATATTTTAAAATGCAATTTATTCCTGTGATTCAAAAGCTAATTTTTTAGCATCATTACTACAGTCAAATGATCCTTCAGAAATTATTCTAATATTCAGATTTGCTGCTCAAAAAAAAAAAAAACAATTAATAAATAAATAAGATTAAAATAAATAAATAAAAATAAATGTAAATATGAATAAAAATAAATAAATAAAAATATAAATAAACATAAATAAAATAAATAAATAAATAAAAACAAATAGAAATATATATATAGAATTATGTTGAAAACAGCTAAGTTTTTTTTTCAGGTTTCTGATAAATAGAAAGTTAAAAAGAACAGCATTTAACATTATAAATCTCTTTATCACTTTTGATCCATTTAAAGCATCTTTAAAAATATATATTTATTTATATATTTATTTATATTATATATATATATATATATATATATATATATATATATATATATATATATATATATATATATAAAAAAAAAATACAGATACCAAGCTTTTGAATGGTATAGTGTATAATGTTACAAAAGCTTCTTCTTTTTTTTTTTTTTTTTTTTTTAAGGTAAATGCTGATCTTTCTATTCATCAAAGAGTCCTGAAACAAAAAAAAAAAAAAAAGTACTCAACTGTTTTAAATATTGATGATGATGATGATAATAATAATAATAATAATAACAACAATAATAAATGTTTCTGAGCAGCAACTCAGAATATTAGAATGATTTCTGAAGTATCGTGACTGGAGTGATAATGCTAAAATTTCAGCTTTGAAATCACAGAAATAAATAACATTTTAAAATATATTCAAATAGAAAACAGCTACTTTAAATAGTAAAACTATTTCACATTTTTACTGTTTTTGCTGTATTTTGGATCAAATAAATACAGGCTTTTTTTTGATCCCCATTAAAAATCTTACTGTTCAAAAACTTTTGGCTGGTGGTAGACATCCTCTTTTTCCAAACATTTTAAGCAACTTAGAACTTTAGAAATCCCATCCGGGACATGTACAGGAAAAAGAGGATGTATGTTCATTCTAACATTCCCTATCTTTGGTATCAAATCTTAATCCACCCTTAGCTTTATGAGCCACGTGACCATCAGAAAGGGAGGATCCCCATTTAAAGTAAATATTAAAGCAGTCAATTTATTATTTTACTGCTGCTGTGACACAACACATGTGATAAGGCAGTGTAAACCCAGGAGGATGAGGTTTTGACAGTTTTTTCCTTTGGGCGTGTGTACTGTAATATCAACAAAACCCTCGGGTGTGACGTCAGGCCTAGAGCGCCAGCTGTCGACGGTATAACGCCGTTACAGCTCGGTTAAAACTACATTCAAATGTTCCCCAGACAGCAGTTTCGCTCACATAATAGCTGTTGAGTAAATTAGAAACTTACCAGGCGTTTGCTATAACGGGAAGTCTCCTCTTCCATGCTCTGAAAAACGAAGGGAAAATTACTAGGACGTTTCTTGCAGACGCCTAATAAATGACATCAGGTGCAGCGAGTGTAAGTGCCTCAATGAATCAATACAGCTGAAACACGACTTAATCTTTCATACTCACACGTCAAATAAAAAAAAAACAATACTCCAGATGTAAAAAAAAAAAAAAAAAAAAAAAGTAGTTATTTATAGCTATATTAAAAGTCATAGAAACCTAACGAGATATTACTGAAATCGACTGCAACGGGTTAATGCATTGAGATGTCTACCTAACAGCAATGTGAGCATTAAGATGGAATTAAATGCAGGCTAGATAGGAAGCTCACTAGGCTTTAAAACACTCATTATATAAACCAAAGGTAGGATCAGACAACAGAGTCTTAAATGCTCCCAACTTCCCATTTCTCAGATAATGAATCAGAACAAAACCACACATTTCAAACCCCAGGCAATCGATTATCATTCATCTGCTACTTATGAAGTAAATAAGCAGGGCAGAGCTGTGACAGATAACTGACATTTATTGCAGTTAAGCCCACTCTAGTTCTGAAGCTGTTAGCCTGAGCGAACGCTCCACTAATTTTGACCGAGAACTAGTAACGGAAATATAATTTAATTTAAAAATAAGCTTATTTTCATCTCAAGGCTCGGTTGTAACTGCTCTATTACTGTAACGCATATAATATGTTTAAAGTAGCAAAGTCAAGCCTCTAACAGTGGAGGCTAACTAGCTAATCCACTAGCATTGCCATTGACAATCCGCGCTAGCCCGTTAGCCTGCTAGAAACAAAACAAAAAAGACCTTTAAACAATACGTAGCCTTCAACTTACGCTTTCTGCCGATAGTGTTGAGTCGCTCCGTGGAAACAGGACTAAAAATTCCCGTTGGACTGCAAATTCATCCTGTGTAACTGTGTCGTTCTTCACTTGATATTCTTATTTTTGTACGATAAAGTTAAATCTATCCGCTTTCATCCGCCATTTTCAGATTGTCATGATACACACACACCACTACTATCTACTCATGCGACACGCCCCTGACATCAGCAGCCAATGAGATAGCCGTAATGCAAATTAGACGAAAGATGATTGGGCGAGACTGATGTCAATCATAAGGGAGCTTTCGATTGTTAACGCCCCCCGTTCGTTCATTATATTTCGGGAGCCAATAAATGTTGGGATTGTTGCTCATAACGGGCAGTTTATTGGCTGCGGAGTGAAAATCGGGTCATTATGGCAGCCTATTACTGGCAGGAATATTTTTGTTGAAATATAAAACCTATCAACGGACGTGTGTAATGTCCGAAAACTTCATTGGTTGATTTTCGGCCACCAACCGCATGTCGTAAGTAGCGGATTAAACCGAAGGCATTATAATAGTTATTGTCTTGCAAAACAGCTAAGTCAAAAGCCACCTGCCGTCATTCAAAAACATCCAAGGGTGTCTGTTCTCTGATTGGTCACTGTTAGAGATTAAATCCACGTCAAACGAAGGTTTTAAAAACCTTTCAGATATTAGAACTTGACTATGACAACAAAACCAGGTTTGTTACGTTTCATTTTATTAGATAGTTATATAACACATGAGATACAACCATCCCTTATATTTAAAATGTTTAAAAGACGTGGTTTACTACAGTTAAAAACAATATAAACAGCAACACCAAAACACACAATCAAACAATATAGTGGAACATAAGATGACATGTTATGAGACATATGGAAACACCAAGAAACAGAAAAAGAAATGTATTTCTCATGCTGCTTTCTTTTAATAGCTGTCCTTGTTTGAGAAACTGCCACACGGATGTGTCGGTGTGCAGCTGCGGTTGTGCGGCAGGGGGCGCTGGGCTTCATTCACTCGTGTGCTCTGTGTGAGGGGTTTTTCTGTCTGCATGAAGCACTACACATGCATCTCTGAAACATGAATCTAACCGAGAAGCTGCAAGGGCAGGAGATACGAGAGGAGCAGGCTAAGTTGTGGTCTTGAGGTCACTCCAGCCTGAAAGATAGTAAAAGTGAAATTTTATATTTAATATTAGTTCACTTCCAGAAATTATATTTACAGATAATTTACTCATCCCCTTGTCTTCCATGATGTTCGTGTCTTTCTTTCTTCAGTCATAATGAAATTAGGTTTTTTGAGAAAAACATTTCAGGAATTTTCTGCATATAGTGGACTTCAATGGTGCACGCATGTTTGAGCTTCCAAAATGCCGTTTAAATGCGGCTTTAAAGAGCTCTAAATGATCCCAGCCAAGGAAAAAGGGTCTTATCTAGTGAAACTATTGGTTAATTCCTAAGAAAATTACAATTCATCTTGTCTAGCTCTGTCTAAACTGTTATTTTGGTTCAAGACAGTTAGGGTATATTGAAAAACTCCCAACTTATTTTCTCCTCCATCTTCAAAATCGTCCTACATCGCTGTTTTAACTTTTTTGTAAAGGGCGTGTGATCATCTTTGCATGTTCACTTTGTAAACACTGGGTCGGTACTTCTGCAGCGGTGTCGGACAATTTTTGAATGCACAGAGTTCATGTAGAGCTAGACAAGACCAGCATTTGAGGTTAAAAGTATATAAATTGTAATTTTTTTTTTTTTTAGAAAATAACCAATCGTTTTGCTAGATGAGACCCTTTTTCCTCAGCTTGGATGGTTTGGAGCCCTTTAAACTGCATTTTGGAAGTTCAAATTCGCAGGCACCGTTGAAGTCCACTACACTGTAAAAAATAGCAAACACAATTTGTTGAGTCAGCTTAAAATAATTTGTTACCCTGCTGCCTTAAAATTTTAAGTTCAGTCAACTAAAATAAGTTTAGTCAACTTGAAAAGTTAAGTTGTACTAAGTAACAACTTAGATATTTGTGTTTGCTAAACTTAACAGATGGATAAGTAATCCAGCTGCCTTAAAATGTTAAGTTGATTCAACTCAAATATCTAAGTTGTCACTTAGTATAATTTAACATTTCAAGTTGAATCATTTTTTTTTTGAGTTGACTGAACTTAACTCAACAAATTGTTTTTTACAGTGTATATGGAGAAAACTCCAGAAATGTTTTCCTCAAAAAAACTAGTTTCATTATGACTGAAGAAAGAAAGACATGAACATCTTGGAAGACAAGGGGATGAGTAAAATTATCTGTAAATTTTTGTTCTGGAAGTGAACTTCTCATTTAACACTGGCATTTATTATTATTTTTTGTAAATAAATGAATGCTTCTATTCAGCAAATACACATTAAATTGATCAAAAATGATTAAATATTTTACTTTTTTTTCTATTCAACAAATAATTGTGAAAAAAGTATTACAGTTTCTATAAAAATATTAAGCATCACAAATGTTTTCAATATTGATAATCAGAAAAGTTTCTTGTGCAGTGAATCAGCAAGTTAGAATAATTTCTGTAGAATCATGTGACATTTAAGACTGGAGTGATGATTTATCAAAGGAATAAATTGCATTTTAAAACATTAAAACAAAAACAAAAAAACAGCTATTTTTAATTATAATAATATATCTCAATTTTTACTGTATTTTAGATCAAATAAATACATTTACTCTTAAAAATAAAGGTTCCAAAGGTGAGCGTTTACTGATGCCATTGAAGAACCATTAGTTTGATGAACATTCAAAACAAATCCACTATAAAGAACTTTTTGTGAAATACAAAGTTTCCATGGACAAGAAAGAACCATTTTAAAAGTGTTGATGAGCACAAGCCACTTCTATATGAAGACAACTTGCCCAAAATGTGAAGCACACAACACTTTTTGTCCAGAAAACACTAATCACTTTCGTTTTATAGTTGTGAACGCATGTCAGTGTGGTTTTAATGTGTTTGTTTGTTATTTAAATGATTTAATGATTTAAATGATTTTCCATGGACTTTTAGTTTGGAGGACAGAAATCAATGCACAATATTGCTGGAGATAAACACAGGTATATAGGCCTAATTGGGCTGTTAACTCAACATACATGTGACAACTTATATAACAACTTACATCTCCCTAAGTCTCCCTAATATGTGCCAATTTACAGAATTGGTTCAAAGTCAAGTTGGAAACATAAAAAATTGTCTTTTTCCACAAATGTGTGTTTAAACTGTATAATATCCAAGGTATATCCCCAAGGATATATATATATATATATATATATATATATAGTTTTGTTAAAAAGTTTTCAGAGATAAATTAATAACAATTCAATTTTTAACAGTATTTCAAGTGTGATTTATGAGATTTGTTGTATTCTGAGTCCAGGTTTTCCTTTTAAAAGTTGATCATACTGATTTCAAAGTTAAGTATTCATTAGTTTGAATATACACTGAACCAAACACTATCATAACTATCATAGTTAATATTTCAGTGTACTTTATTTTTGACAATACATCCCATGTTTTAGTCGTGACAGCACATTTTCGGTATTGACAGTAGTGTTTTGGTAAAGGTGTTTAATTACAGAAAAATGGTGTTCGGTAGTGACATTCTTTAAAGTTATACACAGATATTTCAAACTTTTGAACACATTTATCTCAAAATGATGGGGCTTATCTACTCACCATGTAGCTATGAGAGAGAGCGACAGAAATATTTCTGAAAATGCAGGACACATTTTTTTTAAACTTTACTTTACATTAATATATATATATATACAGGGGTTGGACAGTGAAACTGAAACACCTGGGTTTAGACCACAATTAGTATGCCGTTTGGCCTCCTTTTGCAGCCAATACAGCATTATTTCATCTTGGGAATGACAAATACAAGTCCTGCACAGTAGCCAGAAGGATTTTGAGCCATTCCTTTCGCAGAACAGTGGCCAGGTCACTATGTGATGTTGGTGTATGAAAACATTTCCTGACTCGCTCCTCCAAAACACCCCAAAGTGGCTCAATAATATTCAGATCTGGTGACTGTGCAGGCCATGGGAGATGTTTAACTTTACTTTCATGTTCATCAAATCACTCTTGTCACCAGTCTTGCTGTGTGTATTGGTGCATTATCATCCTAATACACGGCACCACCTTCAGGGTACAATGTTTGAGCTATTGGGTGCACAAAGTCAACCTTCACACTCTGCTCTTATTGGTGGAATGTGCGATCAGTAAAGACTGGCCACCAGGCTGCATAAAAATAGCCATGAAACCTCCAACACTATATTGGCCAGTGTTTCAGTTTCATTGTCCAACCCCTGTATATATATATATATATATATATATATATAATTAAACAACAATGGAATAAAATGCTAAAAATTATTTCAATATTTTCAGAAGTACCCACTAAATAATGATTTTATATATTAAGCTTACTGATATTTTAAATATTATTGTTGGTTTCAATAGATAATAAAAGTAAACTTAGTAAAGTAAATCTTAGTAAACTTCTAAGCTTTTAATACTTAAATGCTTTTTAAAGGAGAAGTCCACTTCCAGAACAACAATTTACAAATAATGTACTCACCCACTTGTCATCCACGATGTTCATGTCTTTCTTTCTTCAGTTGTAAAGAAATTATGATTTTTGAGGAAAACATTTCAGCATTTTTCTCTGTATAATGGACTGATATGGTGCCCCAACTTTGAACTTCCAAAATGCAGTTTAAATGCGGTTTGAAACGATCCCAGCCGAAGAAGAAGGGTCTTATCTAAGGTAACGATCGGTTATTTTATTAAAAATAATACAATTTATATACTTTTTAATGCCAAACGCTCGTCTTGTCTTACTCTGCCTGGACTGTTTTTGTTCCGGGTCGTGACACTGTGACGGTATGTCAAAAAACTCCCATCTCATGTTCTATCTCAACTTCAAAATCATCCTATATCGCTGTTTTACCTTTTTTGCTAAGGGTGTTTGATCTTCTTTGCATGTTCACTTTGCAAAACTGGGTCGGTACTTCTGCAGCGATGTAGGATGATTTTTAAATGATATTTGTAGTTGAGGGAGAAAATACGATTGGAGTTTTTCGACATACCCTAACTGTCACAGAGCTCAGGGAAAGAAAGGCAAGACGAGCATTTGAGATTAAAAAGTATTTAAACTGTATTTTTAAAATTAAAATAACCAATCGTTTCGCTAGATAAGACCCTTCTTCCTCAGCTGGGGTCATTTACAACCGCATTGGGGATCATTTGAAGCTGTATATAAACTGCATCTTGGAAGTTCAAAATTGTGGCATTATATGGAGAAAAACGCTGAAATGTTTTCTTCAAAAAACGTAATTTCTTTATGACTTAGGAAAGAAAGACATAAACATCTTGGATGACAAGGGGGTGAGTACATTATATGTGAATTTTTGTTTTGGAAGTGGACTTCTTTAAATGTGTTGTTTGGTTGTGGGACAGCAGTTTGCACCAATACTGTAGAATGGCCCATATGTGAATGAATGATCTTTATATTTAACTTGAATGCTTACCATTAAGAAAAGAAGCTGTAAAGGTAAGAAAAGACAACAATCCCCAGAATCACACAGCAAAGCATGATCATCATTTTCTTCTACAGAGAGAAAGATGGATATGTATGAGAAGCAAAAACAAACAATAGAGAACAGGAAAAAGTTAGAAAAAGCACGAAAGGGAGAAAGAGGAATAAAACAAAGGAAAGGTTCAGGTCTATGTGTTTGTAGGCCTGTGTGTGTGCGTAAGAAAGCAAGCACTCACTTACCATCAAGGGTAGAGCACATCCATAATACAAACCAAACAAGAAGTTCTCCTGTGCTTCCTAATTACATGATTCTGCTTTTTGCGTCAACAACATACATACAGATCACAAACCTGCTGAAATCAGCTCACTGTGTTTTATTTGAGCCTAAACCTGTCCTGCCAGTTGATGTTACAGAGGCTTTTTAACTTCCTGTGTCCGTCAGTATAGGAGAGTTGAAGGCCAAACAAATTATGAATGCTTATATTGTCAACAATATAACAAGTTTACTGTCATGAAATGACCAAACAGTTTCTGTGTGTGGAATATTACTGATAACGCACATCCAGGATAATTGCACTTGAAAAAAAACAACAATGCGTCACATGGTATCACTATAAAATTTTAAAGTCCCTATGAAATCAAAATTAAAGTTTTTTGGCTTTTAGTATAAATACGTTAGTCTTACGGTTATATGTAAGGTAGTGCTCCAAAACAATGAGAAAATTCACGTTTACAAGATATAAGCATTCAAAACATACAGTCTCTCACTTCCGTCAATATGGATCAGCGATTTTGATGACATCACCCTGCACTTCAGCTTCTCATCAACCTCTCTGTCCAATCAAATGCGCTCTAGAATCCAAAACGTCCCGCCCCCCTACACTATTAATACACGTTGAAGCTGCAGCTGTGATCAGTCACTTGTTCACAGTGTTAGTATTTTCTGTACTGTGAATGGCACGTAGTGCTCAATGTAGGCGATAAATATGCTTTCGATTGTGTCAAGCGAACCGCAGCAGCGCGCACAGTCTACTCCTCTGGCTCAGGTCCAGAGACGCTATCGCTGGGAGCGGATGATATGCGCGAGTTGGCATATATTAAACACTCAAAACTACACAGCCACAGCATGATTATGATCACTGTTTTGTTTTAGTAAGAGTTTAATAGTGAATCTAGAGGGTAATCTATTAGACTGTGGCTGTCATAAGCTGTCAAATGTGGCTTTACCGAGTGGCCAAGCAGATATAAATGAAACGCTATTGGCTATTTTTAAAAAAGGGGGCGTGGCTGATTGATATGTCCCACCCTATTTTCCTGTTTCAGTTGAAATTATGTCACCACATAGAATAATAGCGTGTTTCAAGCCAATTCAGTGGACTTTTAAGTTATTGAGAACACATTATAGATGAAAAAAGCTATATAAGCTGCATTTTAAGACGGGATACTTCTTAAACTCAATTCAAAGTCTCCTTCAATGCATCCTTCATTTCCCGGTCAATGTAGGATACAAATAATGAATGCTTCGTGGCCTAGGCTATCCCAACTTTCAATTCAATGTCTAATGTTACAAAAAGCAGTTTAAATATTGACATATGTTTCTAAGATGTGATTTTGTAGATAGTTTATACTTTTTATTATGTACATAAATGAACCAGGGTAAACATATTTAGACAGGCTGTGAATCATGCAGTCTTCTGTAGGCCACACCATCTCATTTACATAACCATACAACCCATATTCTTTCACAATGTATTGTATTGTTTTGGTTTTTTTAAATATTAAATGCATTTTGTTAGAATGCTGAATGTCCCTGCATTGCACTTTTCCCAACACTGTTACACTGACATTCCTCTCCTTATAAACAAACCCTAAAATCCTAAAATAAAAGACCTAAAAGACACCTAAAATCTGATATATTTAAGGCAATGAAATTACGTTGTTTGAATCACATGGTTCAAACTAAGGTAAATTTCTAAATAAATCTTCATGATTCATGGTTAAAAATCATAGTACTTCACTGTTTGACAGAAAAAATATCCTTCTTGGCACAAGAGAGTTCGGAAAGTGCTGTGGTGCAATGATATTTGCTAGTTAAAGACACTGTTAGATATTTTTGCACAGATCTTTAACCACATAATATTTAATTGCAAAACATTTTAATGTAAAAGGATTTCCAAAGAAATGCACATATTTTGTTTTCATTAATAATGATTAAGTGATACTACATATAATTTGACTAAAGAACTAACTAGTAAATTTAGGTACATAATAAAGCAATAATCCTCAAGAAGCCATGGTTTACAGTGAATTTTAGGCATTCTGCTTCTGTGCTGTTATAAACTGTAAACCATGGCTTCATGGGGGTTATTGCGTTTATAAAACAGTTATTCCATATATATGTAGTAAGGTTTTACAAAATAAAACTGAGCAAATAAAGTGTAATGATATTAATAAAAACAATATTCTTCCGCCAAACAATGTAGTTCCTCATAAACAGTTGTGGTTGCAACAAAGTGGTTGCTGAGCAACAGACAAATGTAAACAAAGGTGTGTATTTGTAGAATAATTTACAACAGTTTTGAATGAGGCTCAACCAATCAGAAGCAAGGACCGGAACTATCTGTTTTATAAATTCTAAACTTACTGTGATTTAGAACTTTTTAAAAGTAAATAACGTTTTTGCAACTGTAACCACATATTTATGATTGGGATTAACAGTTTATGTAATAGTCTTAACTATTAAACCCATACACATGCATATAAATCTATTAAAACCCATATTTGTTGGCTGCTAAATATTAATTTATATATTAATATTATTTATTAATATACAAACAAATGACAGTTTTCGTACAATGATCTCCATAAATCCATCTATACAGTTCTCAAATATTAACAAAATACTTAGAAAATATATAATGTAATTTATTCCTTAGGTTAATTCCCATACAGACGTTCATCACATTAAAAGTATACACGTGGGTTTCGTCCATTCTGATTGACCCATCAATGCTTAGCTTATTGTGTTCATTTCACACGGATCCAAAATAGACACTAAAATCACATCTCTGAGCCCTTTTGATCATAAAAATTTCAGTAGCTCATCCAGCAGATGTAGCCATTGATGTGTCATATGAACACACAATACAATAAAAACATTAAGGCGTGAAATAGAAATTACCTTTCCTTGTAAGTCTCATAAAAATCCCTTATTTTGTGCTCATGGATTTAAAATGTGCTTCCTTCAAATGCCATTCCTGGCATGTAGTTGACGCTCCTTAAACATTTCCCATCATGTCCTTACAAAAACAAAAACAATCTGTTTCCTTGACCATCACTCAGATCCAGCAGAGTAGATTCCCTTTGGTTTGTGCTGATGAAGGGAGGGGCCACAGGTACAGGGGGCGGAGCATGTCTTCCAAGGAAAAACAGGAAGGAGGAAAAGGAGTGGAGGAAATGATCATCTAATAATGGAGAGTTTGTGAGCAGCCACAGAGGTTATCATAGAACCTGTGTGAGGATGACGATGAGGATGATGACGAGCACCACAGCAACAATCACACCCAGAATGATCATCTTCTACAAGAAACAAAACAAGACATGATCCATTAATCCAACAGCAAACATCTAAAGACTTCAACCCTTCACCAGCACAACAAACAACAGAGCCCAACAGAACCAAAACACACAGAGAACACAAAACTGAACTTCACAACCATGCCAAAGGATGCACAGGAGATCCCAAAGCGCCAACAAAGCATGCTTATTTACATCCATTAGGAAGACTTGAGAAAACCCAGACACCAGCTCCATATCTGCATCATATCAAACACCCACACCATTCTCAGTTCCCAAACCTTACACACGTTCCTCTGAAATTTACTCACCATAGACTTCTCAGCGATTCAGACCTACAGATAAACCCACTATCAAAGCAATAATTGCCAAAATCACCAAAACCACAGATACTATAATAATTGTTTTCTGTGAAGAAACAGACATATAAAAACAACTGTTAGCATCTGCTTTAACATTTGAGTAGCAAGTAAATATCTCACTCAGATATAAACAACATCCATGGCCCAAATACATGATCTTTGATGGAAAATCTGTCTTTTAGAAAAAAGGTACAAAAGCTGTCACTGAGGCTTTTTTTACAGCTACAATTATACCGTTTACTTATAATTTTGTACATTTGAGGTACTTACACTACCAGTCAAAAGTTTTTGAACAGTACGATTTTTAATGTTTTTTAAAGAAGTCTCTTCTGCTCACCAGGCCTGTGTTTATTTGATTTAAAGTACAGCAAAAACAGTAACATTTTTAAATATTTTTACTATTTAAAATAACTGTTTTCTATGAATATATTTTAAAATGTAATTTATTCCTGTGATTTCAAAGCTGAATTTTTAGCATCATTACTCCAGTCACATGATCCTTCAGAAATCATTCTAATATTCTGATTTGCTGCTCAAAAACATTTATTATTATGTTGAAAACAGCTGAGTAGAATTTTTTCAAGTTTCTCTGATGAATAGAAAGTTCAGAAGAACAGCATTTATCTGAAATAGAAATCTTTTGTAACATTATAAATGCCTTTATCACCAATTTAAAGCATTCTTGTTAAATAAAAGTATTGATAAAGTTATAAAAAATTATATTTAAGCTTTTGTATGGTATAGTGTATAATGTTACAAAAGCTGATCTTTGGATCTTTCTATTCATCAAAGAATCCTGTACTCAACAGTTTTAAATATTGACAATAATAATAAAAATGTTTCTTGAGCAGCAAATCAGCATATTAGAATGATTTCTAAAGGATCATGTGACACTGAAGACTGGAGTAATGATGCTGCACATTTAGCTTTGATCATAGGAATGAATTACATTTTAAAATATATTCAAATAGAAAACAGTTATTTTAATTAGTAAACATATTTCAAATTTTTGCTGTACTTTGTAGCAAATAAATGCAGGCTTGATGAGCCTGCATTTATTTGCTACAAATAATGCTGTTCAAAACATCATTCAGTGTATATTATGATTATCACAATATACACTGAATGATGTTTTGAACAGCATTATAATATTGTCTGAAGCAACTGCATGCCACATTTTTATATGAAAATAAGCTGAAAACACTCCTTCTGAAAAACTTGTATTGCTTTTCTTGCTTTTCTTCATTAAGCCTCAAACTATACATTGATTTTGATTTCTTCTTTAAATAAAATAAGTAAAAGAATGCATGACATAATGTTATACAAAACTAAAATTAAAACAATGGAAAAATTCCTTACGATAACCTGTAGAAAAAAAAAAAAAAAAAAAAAAACAGACATCTTAAGCACGCACAGTAATGTAAGTGGAATTTTTTGTTGTTGTTGTTGTTGTAATTACGCCTTTAAACAATTAGGTAATTGTGGCATCTGTAATTATAATCATGACCAGAAATTAGATTAATTGCGCAGCCCTACTAATATGTACATTAAGCTACTTTTAACCCTTTAACTGTCACTCCCTATCTTGAACATAGACATGAAAATGCACTATCCAAAGTTACATTTTTATAATTCATGAACGAAAACATTTTGTGATATGACTTTGATGGATAATTTCCATGGTAATGCAATGTCTGATTTTAAAATGGTTTTCAAAGGATGAATTTTTAGATTTTAAGTTAATTTTTTCAGTTCTCTTAAGATTTCTATTGCGTGAAAGGGAAAAAGGCAACGAAGAAAGTCTTTTTGTGACAAAGATCAGAACTCCTATTATGATGTAGATTTTTGAGGTGCACTCTTGTCATAAATTAATCTATTACTTTTCCTACATAATTTGTAACACAAAAGAGTGGTAAAATATCTATTTAGGAGTCTTAGACCTTCCCAACAATGTTTGTCATGATTAGATTAGGATTTATTCGTAATATGTTGAAGTAAACTTAGGCGTCCCACAGAGCGGACGGTGACAGTTAAAGGGTTAAGTATCTTTAGGGGTAAATAAGGTACAAAAGTACCACCCCAGTGACAGTTTTCATACCATTTTTTTTTCTGAGAGTGTTGAATATTTAAAAAAAAAACTATTTTATGGTAAACATTTACAGTCAAAAAGAGCCACAAAAAAGAAAGGAAGAAAGAAAGAAAGAAAAAGAAAGAAAGAAAGAAAGGAGAAAGAAAGCTTGTTCTTCACCATGGCATGCTTATCATTTTCATCTTTTGCATCCCAGATTATTTCTTAACATATTTCCGGATGAACCTTTTGGAATCTCAGAATTTGTCTCTCTGATACACAGTTTACTACACATATTCAGTCTCACTAATTTGCACTGCCTTAGTCAATTTATTCCATGTACAATAAGTCTTCACTGTAATCATTACTTGCTGCAGTTTTGACTAATTCTGTTACTTTTGAATATTTTTATTACTTTTAAGAATTTAATATAAAAATCTAAATCTAAAAATGTACACAATTCACCCCAGAATAAAAGTCATCATTTACTTCCTGTATGACTTTATTTCTTCTTAAAAAAGATATTTGCGAATTTAAGATTTGTCATTTTGCCCATACAATGAAAGTCAATAGATCCAGTGCTGTTCGTTTCCCAACATTCTTCACAATATATTACACTGTGTTCCATAAAAGAAAAGAAGTAATACAGGTTTGTAATGACATCAGGATGAGTAAATAATGACAGTTTCCGTTTTTGGGTGGAGTGTTCCTTTAATTTTAATATGAAAATCTTGTTATACCTGAACAATAACTATAAAGAGAAGTAGTTTCAGAGGTGAAGCAAGTTCTTATATGTTTATACATATGTACATACACTGTTTCTATGATTTTATCTGTATAAATAAAAGTTGGAAAAAGACCAAAATTGTTACAAACCCCTTGCTTTATGAATGGTGGTGACAGATCAACCAATGTAAGCTCTCACTTGCACCAAAATGGTAGTTTTTCCTCACATTTTAACACCAAGTCTGTTAAAATGTGTCTTTCTCAGCTGTGTGAGTGTAATGTGTCAAACATTTTGCTGCTATTATTATGTCATGAAAAGTGAACACATGTGGCTTAACATTGTTTTTTCATTACCCGAGATACACTGAAATCCCATAATAGGAAGTTTCAGGGCGTATCAGGATTAGTAATAATCACTGGGTTTGTTTGTGTGTGTGCATGTGACTGTATGACGTCAGCAGGTTTGGACACGGTAAGGAGAGGCAGGGTGGGATTGAAAGGGCGGGGCCTGATATTGATCATGAACTCACACGTCGAGCCTCCTGCTGAAATTTAGCGGCTTTTTTAGTGTCAGCAACCGCCCGCTCGACAAAACCCACTGACTGGTCCATGTTGCTTTCAATCCTGTCAATCATACCACCCTACAGTGGATTTTGGGTGAAGAGGAAAGAAGGAAAAACAAAGAGAAAGAAAACAGAGAGAGAAAGAGAGAGGGGTGGGGGGCAAAAAAAAAGAAAAGAAACAGCAGAAGAACAGCACATGGACTGTTAAAGTGAGGTTCGTACCTTCCGGGCTTTACTCTGATACCTGACTGCCTTCTTGGTTTCAACCTTTGCTGCTTCAACGTGATCGACTGCTTTACCTACATTCACCTCGATGTTATCAACCATGTTGCCCTGAAACATGAAAAAAAGAAAAACAATTAAAACACATACAGAGTGTCTTTATCTCTAAACAAAAATACAGTTGAGGTCAAAAATTTACATACACCTAGCAGAATCTGCAAAATGTTAATTATTTGACCAAAATAAGAGGGATCATACAAAATACATGTTATTTTTTTTAATTAGTACTGACCTGAATAAGATTTTTCACATAAAGGATGTTTACATATAGTCCACATGAGAAAATAATAGTTGAATTTATAAAAAAGACCCTGTTCAAAAGTTTACATACACTTGATTCCTAATACTGTGTTGTTACCTGAATGATCCACAGCTGGTTTTTTTTTGTTTAGTGAGTTGTTCATCCCTTTTTTATCCTGAACAGTTAAACTGCCTGCTGTTTTTCATAAAAATCCTTCTGGTCCCACAAATTCTTTGGTTTTTTAGCACTTTTGTGTATTTGAACCCTTTCCAACAATGACTGTATGATTTTGAGATCCATCTTTTCACACTGAGGGACTTATATGCAACTATTACAAAAGATTCAAACGCTCACTGATGCTCCAGAAGGAAAAACCATGCATTAAGGGTGAAAACTTGCCGGGGGGTGAAAACTTTTCGAATTTGAAGATCAGGGTAAATTTAACTTAGTTCGTCTTCTGGGAGACATGTATGTATCTTCTGTAGCTTCTGAAAGGCAGTGCTAAATGAAAAAGAAATGCTATTTAGGCAAAAGAAGAAAAATGTACACATCTCCATTCTGTTCAAAAGTTTTCACCCCCCAGCTCTTAATGTGCATCGTTTTCCTTCTGAAGCATCAGTGAGTGTTTGAACCAGTGGCGATTTCTTTAAGACTGCAAGGGAAGCTCAGCTTCCCCTATAATGTCACAAAATTAATGGTCAAATTATGTACTATTGTATTAACATTTTATTGACTAAAAATGCGTTAGAAAACGTTCATCTCAAAGACGAGTTCGTTCAGAATCAGTTAGATATAGCAGGTCGTCTGACTTGATTTTCTTCTCATACATTCCCGTAGCGTCACAGTGCATTTCCCCGTTGAAGCCCAGCGTCCATTGACTTCAATGCGGCTGCTTTGAACGTTTTTTTTCAGTGCTTTGAAACTAGACGGTCATTGGATAAACGCTGCGATTATGTCCCGCCCACGGACGCTCAGCGTCTCTGGGGGTGAATGAGGAGCAAATGAGGAGTGGGCTGGCCTGGACTCCGAGCTTCTGCGTGATGATTGGAGGGTCTGTCGAAAGATTGCATCTCCTTTTGACTGACAGCGATTTTGTACTATAAGGAATCGCTGAAGCTATTCGCGCTCAGTCCCATCGCGGATTTCTCAAGTTCAGTCGAAATAAAAACTGCTGCAACCTATTTCTTTATATTTGCTTGGCGAAATTGCTTGATTTTCATCATACATTTCACACAATTATACACCACATTCCTTGTTTCACTTTTACAGAGTTTAATATTTTTTTTAGATCGTTCATTCATTCATTCATTCATGTTAATATTTAATGTAGTAATCAATATATATATATAGATTACTACATTAAATATTAACATGGAGGATGACTATAAATTAAATATATATATATATATATATATATATATATATATATATATAGTAATCTTGAAAAATTTTAACATAACATAATGAAACCTTATATTTCTATTAAAATACTTTATAAATAAATAAATAAATCTCCATAATAACCTTATTTAAATTGCAAAATATTTATACTATATAGTAGCATCTGACTAAAAGAAAAAATACATCATATTTTGCATAATAAAACTAAAGCTTTTTTTTTACGATTGTTTGCATTGTAAAATTTGCATTGACTTACTTATGACAATAAGGCACATTCTTGTGAATAAATAAATAGACAATTTTATGATGTAGGCCGAAAATGAGCTTCCCCTATTTGACAGACCAGTAGCCGCCACTGGTTTGAACCTTCTGTAATAGTTGCATATGAGTCCCTCAGTTGTCCTTAGTGTGAAAAGATGGATCTCAAAATCATACAGTCATTGTTGGAAAGGGTTCAAATACACAAAAATGCTGAAAAAAAAAAGACTTTGTGAAAGCTGAAGGATTTTTCTGAAGAACAGCTTCCAGTTTAACTGTTCAGGACGAACAAGGGACTCACGAACAACTATCACTAAACAAAAACACAGCTATGGATCATTCAGGGAACAACAGTATTAAGATTCAAGTGTTTGTAAACTTTTGAACAGGGTTATTTTATAAATTCAACTATTATTTTCTCTTGTGGACTTTATGTAATTGTCTTTTATGTGAAACATCTTATTCAGGTCAGTACTAAATAAAAAAAATAACATGCATTTTGTATGATCCCTCTTATTTTGCTAAAATAATTCTGCAAGGTGTATGTAAACTTTAGACCTCAACTGTGTGCCCCATGCACACACACAGATGGGGAGGCCGGGGCTAGTTGTCACACAGGGAAGTTATTCTAAAATTGGACTTGAAGAACAATAATGGTAAACATGTTCAATATTTCTGTCTAGTCAGTACTTTGGCTACGTAGAGATATGGTTTTAAAACCAAACCCACCCTGATTCACTGAAGTAAAAGGTGTGAGAACTAGCCCCGGTCTGCCTTGTTTAATGTTCACGCTCTGTAGAACAGGGACTTGAATAAAATGAAATACCAAAAGCTTACCTTTCAGTTTTTCTCCATAGCAAGCAATTAATAAACAAAATAATGGTTGATTGGTCAATAATTTATCAGAGCTTTTTATAGATTGTGCTGAATTAGCACTGCTCCAAAACCTAGTGAACTGCCTCACTGCCTACAGTCTACATAGACAGAAACCAAACTGAAATGGAAATAATAAGCGATTGATCTGAAACACACCTGATGGGCAGCAACTCAACAGTTAAATGCCGCTCATACACAAAATATACACCACTTTTTTTTGTTTATAATAATGCATTAAATTGATCAAAAGAGATTTACAAACAATTTATGCGTTAAATGAGTGCTGTTATTTTGAACGTTATATTCATGAATGAATCATGAACTGTTTTCAACACTAATAAATGTGTTTTGAGCAGCAAATCAGCATATTAGAATGATTTCTGAATGATCATGTGACACTGAAGACTGAAAATTCAGCTTTGCATAAAATTAATAAATTACATTCTATATATGTCAAACTGACATTGTACTATTATATTATATATTAGTATATCAATATATTAGTAAAGCTGTTTATTTAAATTTAAGTAATTTTAAATTGTAATAATATTTCACAATACTTCTGTTTCTACTGTTTTTGTTTTTTAAATCAAATTCAGATATCTTATAAAAAAGCTAAATTTTACTTAAGTTGGCTTGAGAAAGCCAAATAGAAAAATAGAAAAATGCTAGCAACGTGCTAGTAACATGCTAAGCATGCTAACAACATGTTAGTAACTTGGTAATCATGCTAGCAACATGCTAGTTACATGCTAATCATACTAGAAACAAATGCTAAGAATATGCTACTAACAAGCCAATCATGATAGCAACATGCTAGTAACTTGCTAATCATGTTAGAATGTGCTAACAACATACTAGTAACACGCTAATCGTGCTAGCAACATGCTAATCATCTTAGAATGTGCTAACAACATGCTAGTAACATGCTCATCATGCTAACAACATGCTAGCAATCATGACAGCAACATGCTAGTAACTTGCTAATCATGTTAGCAACATGCTAATCATGTTAGAATGTGCTAACAACATGCTAGTAACATGTTCATCATGCTAACAACATGCTAGCAATCATGACAGTAACATGCTAGTAACTTGCTAATCATGCTAACAACATGCTAATCATGTTAGAATGTGCTAACAACATGCTAGTAACATGCTCATCATGCTAACAACATGCTAGCAATCATGACAGCAACATGCTAGTAACTTGCTAATCATGCTAGCAACATGCTAATCATGTTAGAATGTGCTAACAACATGCTAGTAACATGCTCATCATGCTAACAACATGCTAGCAATCATGACAGCAACATGCTAGTAACTTGCTAATCATGCTAGCAACATGCTAATCATGTTAGAATGTGCTAACGACATGCTAGTAACATGCTAATCGTGCTAGCAACATGCTAGTAACATGCTAATCATGTTAGAAACATGCTAACAACATGCTAATCATGCTAACAACATGTTAGTAACTTGGTAATCATGCTAACAACATGCTAGTTACATGCTGATCATACTAAAAACATGCTAACAACATGCTACTAACAAGCCAATCATGATAGCAACATGCTAGTAACTTGCTAATCATGCTAGCAAAATGCTAATCATGTTAGAATGTGCTAATGACATGCTAGTAACTTGCTAATCATGCTAGCAACATACTAATCATGTTAGAATGTGCTAACTACATGTTAGTAACATGCTAATTGTGCTAGCAAAATGCTAATCATGTTAAAAAACATGCTAGCAACAAGCTAGTTACATGCTAATTATACTAGAAACATGCTAACAACATGCTACTAACAAGCCAATCATGATAGCAACATGCTAGTAACTTGCTAATCATGCTAACAACATGCTAATCATGTTAGAATGTGCTAATGACATGCTAGTAACATGCTAATCGTGCTAGCAACATGCTAGTAACATGCTAATCATGTTAGAAGCATGCTAGCAAACATGCTAGTTACATGCTAATCATACTAGAAACATGCTAACAACATGCTACTAACAAGCCAATCATGATAGCAACATGCTAGTAACTTGCTAATCATGTTAGAATGTGCTAACGACATGCTAGTAACATGCTAACCGTGCTAGAAACATGCTAGTAACATGCTAATCATGTTAGAAACATGCTAGCAACATGCTAGTTACATGCTAATAATACTAGAAACATGCTAACAACATGCTACTAACAAGCCAATCATGATAGCAACATGCTAGTAACTTGCTAATCATGCTAGCAACATGCTAATCATGTTAGAATGTGCTAACGACATGCTAGTAACATGCTAATCGTGCTAGCAACATGCTAGTAACATGCTAATCATGTTAGAAACATGCTAGCAACATGCTAGTTACATGCTAATCATACTAAAAACATGCTAACAACATGTTAGTAACGTGCTAATCATGCTAGCAACATGCTAGTTACATGCTAATCATAATAAAAACATGCTAACAACATGTTAGTAACGTGCTAATCATGCTAGCAACATGCTAGTAACATGCTAATCATGCTAACAACATGCCAATCATGTTAACAACTAGTGTTGTTTTTGGCAGCCTGTTTTAATTTTAGTTTAGTCTAGTCTTTATATGAAGCTGTCATTTTAGTTTTTATTAGTTTTAGTCACGTTCATACTCTTTTTAGTCTAGTCAAGTTTTAGTCAACTAAAAGTCTGAGCATTTTAGTCTTATTTCAGTCATAATTATCCATGACTATTTTCGTCTAGTTTTAGTCGACAAAAACTGATGACATTTAGTCTAGTTTTAGTCAATGAAAATTGTATTTTAGTCTCTTTTCAGTAATGCAATTCTATTTAACCCAGTCAATATAGTATAAGTACCTAGTAGTATAGTCAAGATACAAATATGCACATGTGATTGGTGTGAGTGAAACGGTGAACACAAAACCCTTGAGTCTGCCATTGGACCGGCAAAGTAATTTCCCTGAAGCATTGGCTCTGATCTGTCATATAGCCAATTAGGGCTTAAACGGATCGCAGTCGATCCGTGATATGTACGGACCAGGTCAAAACCCCACCGTTCGGCATGTGATTTCGCAGATTAATTTTCCAATTTACACGTTCAAGCTATTTAAAACCACAAGAAGAAGAAACGAAACAGAACTCGATTCATTACTTGCACGCTGTTTTCACATACACCCGAAGCACGCACAAACATAAAGACGTGTTTCAGACAAAGCGGCATACCGAGTTGGTTCCTCTTTCACCTCTCCCTGCGTTTAAGATGCATACGCATGGGGGTTTGTGGTTACGTCACAATAGTGGAAGTACTTCTGTTTTAAACCATGAAGGCGAGCCACTGGGTATCAAACTTTGCGCAATAGTTATGCGGGTGAACGTCTTAACTTCAGTTTTAACTTTACAATTCACTATATAGAAAGTGAAAGTAAAATATAACTGTTTTCTAAGGCTGCAATACGGCGCATATTCTCTATTTACTTAAACGTGCTGATAACGGTATATAACTGTCTAATAGTCCTAATAATTGTAATTTCAGGCCTATAATTCCCCCGGTCCGCGAGTGGGGCTTGAGGAAGTGACGTTGCCTGCGTCTGCGCAGTGCGACCTGATGCAGCCCACTTCAGAAATACTGCGAAATAATAATAATAACGCGACTAAACAAAACGAAATAACGTTATAACATTTCGTTTCGTCTTGTTTTGGTCAACGAAAATGAAGAGACATTTTAGCATAGTTTTTATTTTGTAAACCACATTTAGTCTCGTTTTTATTCGTCAACAATATCGCATTATACATTTAATTATAGTCATCGTCACACGACCAGCATTTACGTTGCGTCTCGTCTCGTTTTCGTCACGTGATAAAGGTTCGCTGACGACGATATTTAGTCATAATTTTCATTGACGAAAGCAACACTATTAACAACATGATAGTAATATGCTAATCATGCTAGAAACATGTTAACAACAAGCTAGTAACAAGCTAATCATGTCAAAACACGTTAACAACATGTTAAATCATGTAAGCAATGTGTTAAATCACGCCAGCTGATTTCATACTTTTACAGCTGCTTCAAACTTTCAGGCTAGGCTTTCTCAAGACACTTTAAAGTTTGTTCTCAAACTTTACTCATCTAGTTTAAAATGTCATCTATATGGGCAGGTCACTAGGTTTTTGGAAAAGAGCAAGTGACTTACTACCTCTAGGGCAATCAAATTGATTAATCGTGATTAACGTGTGTTTACGCAATATGTGTGTGTACATTTATATGTATATATTTATATAAATATAAATATAAGTACACACACATACATGTGTATATTTAAGAAATATATGTAATATATATTTATATGTAATAAAAATCATTATTTTGGATGCGATAAATCATGATTAATCGTTTTGACAGCCCTAATTTCTTCTAAACAAGGTGTAGGTGTACTGGGTGTATAAAGTTTGTGACCACATGTAAATGAATGAAAAAAAACAGTCAGTAAGGGAAATAAAAAGGTCATGTGAACAAAGAGGACAGTTAGAGAGCACTCACATGTGAGAGAAGGGGCTGATGGGAAGTCAGTCCAACCAGCTGTATACAGCTTAGCAACCAACAGAATGAGTTTGAACAAAGAGGAAGAGAGACAAGGATGCTACAGACAACAGAGAGAGAGGCAGAAAGAAAGAAACAGAAGGAAATGCATGACAATGAGGGGGAAGTCAGAAAACACTGACAGAATGAAAGGATGGAGAAAATGATAGACAAACAAGGGAGGAGTGTACCTGGCTCTCCACCAGCATGGCGATGTCCACAAACATGTCGTGCAGTTCCTTTATGCTGCTCTCCAGACGCACAATGTCTTTGTGACGTGCTTCAATCTCACTCAGCGCTTGTTTGGAGATCCCCGAATCCACAATCTACGACACAAACAACAGATTTATCAGGGTGTAGAATGAAATACTCATATTCAACAGAGATTTCAAAAGTGTGGGGAGATCAGAGGATCTAGTACTCTAGAGATAGAGTCTGGATCTTGTGGTTTTGAGACATTAATGTGGCCTGAGTCTTATTATTTGAGTCTGAGTATGGTTTAAGACAAACGTCTCATTCAAATTACCACTAGCCATGTTATAACAAATCCCTCAGAGGAAAAAGAGGTTAAAAGCAACACGTTACATCATTACATTGTTATTTCTAATAAAAAGTAACTATTTGCATTATATTTGACCTCATATGAAAAATAACATGTTATTTGCATTACATTTGCATTATAAAGAGTGTAGGTGGGCTGCTTCTCTACTGCTGTGAAGTCGCCACAGAGGCTGCTTTCAAGTATCATTCATGCTATGAGATAGGAGTGTGTTTACACAACAACCACAATTACAGGAAACAATGAATCACTCAAATGTTACATTTAATACAAAATATTGCTTGCTGTGCTGATTCATATGCCAGCCAGTCAATATATGTTCAGCTTATATGTTGCATTAGAAATGGGAAATGTGAACAAAATCTTATTTTGTGCCATTTTAAATCTGTAGGGTCAAGGTTTTGAAAATAATTATAATTAAATTACATTTTTAGTTCTAACTTCAATTTAATTACAAATGCTATTAAAATTAAAACAATACAATTTCAGGATTCCAGACATTTTAAAAGCTGAATGTTATTCACGCATTCCCATTCTTGTAAACAATAAATTTTAGTGACTTTTCAGCCATTTGTGATTTACTGGATATTTTTTACTTACAGTTTCTACCCAAAAATATTTAAAATCTTGGCATCATTTAAAAATAAATGTATTTCTTATTTAAAATATGATTCTGTTTAAAGATTCTAAGATTCTGTTTAAATATTCTATTAATTTTTTAACTTTAATTATAATATTATAAAAATTAAAACAATAAAATTTCAGGATTCCAGAAGTTTAAAAAGCTGAATGTTATTCAGGCATCCCATTCTTGTTAACAATACATTTCACCAACTTTTCAGTCATTTGTGATTCACTGGACATTTTTTACTCACAGTTTCTACCCAATAACCTTTTTTTAAATCTTGGCATTACTAAAAAAAAAACAAATATATTTGTTATTTTAAAAAAATGATTCTGCTTTAGGATTCTAAGATTCTATTTTAAGGTTCTATTAATTTTTTATTTAATTATAAATATTATTAAAATTAAAACAACAAAATTTCAGGATTCCAGAAATGTTAAAAGCTGAATGTTATTCAAGCATCCCGTTCTTGTAAACAATACATTTCAGTGACTTTTCAGTCATTTGTGATTTACTGGGTATTTTTTACTCACAGTTTATACCTAATAAAATATTTTGTCTTAACATAATTTAAAAATAAATATATTTGTTATTTTAAAAAAAAGATTCTGTTTTAAGATTCTATTAATTTTTTAACTTTAATTATAATATTATTAAAATTAAAACAATAACATTTCAGGATTGCAGAAATGTAAAAGCTGAATGTTATTCAGGCATCCCATTCTTGTAAAAAACAGATTTCAGTGACTTTTCAGTCATTTGTGATTTACTGGAAATTTTTACTCACAGTTTCTACCTAATAAAATATTTTAAGTGTTGGCATAATTTTTAAAATATATATTTGTTTAAAAAAAAAAAAAAAAAAAAAAAAAAAAGATTCTGTTTTAAGGTTCTATTATTTTTTTTTTTTATTTAATTATAAATATTATGAAAATTAAAACAATAACATTTTTGGATTGCAAAAAAATTTAAAAGCTGAATGTTCATGCTTCCCAATAAATTTCAGTGACTTTTCAGTCATTTGTAATTTACTGGACATTTTTTACTTACAGTTTCTACCCAATAAAATATTTTAAATCTTGGCATAATTTAAAAAATGCATATTTGTTATTTAAAAAAAATTCTGAGAGTCTGATTCTTAAGAGTCTGTTTTAAGATTCTTTTCATTTTAACTGTAATTCTAAATACTATTAAAATTAAAACAATAACAATTTCAGGATTCTAAAAAAATGTAAAAGCTAAATGTTATTCAGACATTCTTGTAAACAATACATTTCAGCGACTTTTCAGTCATTTGGGATTTACTGGAAATTTTTTACATAATTAAAAAAAATGAATATTTATTTAATTTTAATAATATTTTTTTTTTTAATTTCAAGGTTCTGTTTTAATATTCCATTAATTTACTTATTTTTTCATTTCTATCACTCCTTCAAAATTGAGCTACATAATATAGCTACGCTTTCCAAGACCTTGGGACCCTGGTTCTTTAAAACAAACAAACAGTTGCTGACAGAGAAAATAAGAAACATGCTGATTTGTAGTTGTTTTTGCTTATTTCAAACCATTTTAAGCCATCTTGGGGCTTCATGGTTGAGAACCAATAACTCTGAGAGAAAAAAGGGTACAAAGCTGTCACTGGGGAGGTACAAAAACTAAAGGGTACATCTGATTTTTTTTTACATTATTTACCATTAACAGTCCATATTAGTACTTTAAAGATACATATTTATACTTCAAAAGTATACCGCCAAGCTACCGCCACATTGACAGCTTTCTACCTGTTTTCAGAGAGTATTCCTTTAGACTATGGATCTCATGCACTGCCTATGGGAGCATGTTATAAGGAAGGGAAAGGGGTCTGAATTGTTGGTCTTGAGTCCAGCTCTGCCACACACATGCACGCATGTATTACCCCCGCTGTGAAAACGGCTGCGTTTCCTCCCTCCAGCATCTCCTCCAGCTCCTCGTCAGTTGTGGCTTTACCAGCTAGAGCAATAAGCAGAACAAAAGCAAGTCAGAGACAGAAAAGGGGAATAGCACAATGTCAGTTTAACACGCTTCAACCACAAGCTTGAGAAACGTGTTGTACGCTGCACTCTGTCTCATAAGTGCGGTCTCATGCGCTGCTGTTTAGTGAGGAGTGAGTGTGCGGGCCACACTTACTGATCTCTAATTGTCTCTGAATGCGACCTTTGCTTTTCTCTCTGAAGTCCACCTGAGCTTCATTGTATTTGGTCATCACATCAACAAACTTCCTGGAAAGTACGGCATGCTGGCGGGGCAACATAAGGGCAGAGTTAATAGAGCGTGTGTATTTGTGTGTGTGTTACGTGAGCGGGATGTTGACTCACCTGTGATTTGCGTATTCTCACGTCGGCCGATACTCTTTCTACTTCTTCTGTTTCGAGATTCCTTTCAATGGCTGTACGGACACACACACACACACACACACACGGGGTAGTTTTAACTAAAACTAAAATAAAATATTTAAAAAAACTTATTTTATTTAACTGATGTACTAAAATAACTAATCCTGCCTAAAAAAAAAAAAATTATATATATATATATATATTTTTTTTTATTATTATTATTATTGTTAATAAATGAATAAAAATTAACTTGATGACAAAAAGACATAGAAGTTACTAAAACTTTAAATAAAATTAAAACAAATACAAAAGGTATAAAAATCTAATTATATTCTAAATAAATAAATAAAGCAATAATATCATGTTGAAACTAAAATAACACTGACAGGGTAAACACTGCTTTTCTAAAGGTGGATAAATGGCTCATATTATTCTGGGTCAGACGTGTTTGTAAAGCCAAACCTTGTTTTTTGTGGCCTATTTCTTTTACCTATTGAGAACAGCATGAAGCTTGCCTGTATGCGTGTAAAGATACTTACTTTTCAGTTTGTTACGAGCATTGTTTGCCATTTTCTTGATATCGTTAGTAATCGCCTCCAAATCATCCTGCGTTTCTGTTCACAGAAAAGAAACACAAGTTAAGCTGATATAGAAGAATAGAGACCTTAAAGGAGACTGATGGCTGGTTTGTGTGTGTTTTGTCATTGTTAAACACTCCCAGAGGAATATTTTATTTCTCAGAGGTTGTTCTTTCAAAGCTCAGGAGACTAAATGGAGTTGGGTTTCATGTACACTACTGTTCAAAAGTTTGGGCTCTGGAATTTCTGGAAGAAGTCTCTAATGATAGAAACAGTACAGCTTCCTCTAATGTATCATGTTTTATGTAATCAACATCAGTAAAAACAGTTTGCAAACAATATGTTATATAACATTTACCTCAGGAAAGTCGATCAATCTCCATAACTCGTTAGTCAACTAAAAAAATGTCTCTAGAGAGGAGCACTTTACTAAATATATGCAGTATGTTACATTTTTATTATAGTTTTACTTATTGGATAGTTAATGAAATTGAAAATTCTGTCATTAATTACTCACCCCCATGTTGTTCCAAATCTGTAAGACCTTCGTTCATCTTTAGAACACAAATTAAGGTATTTTTCAAGAAATTCGAGAGCTTTCTGACCCTGCCTAGACAGCAACACAACTGACACATTCAAGGCCCAGAAAGGTAGTAGGACATTGTTAAAATAGTCCATGTGAAATCAGTAGTTTAACCGTAATGTTATGAAGCTACTAGAAACATTTTTGTGCACAAAGAAAACAAAAGTAATGATTTATTCAACAATTTCTTCTTTTCTGTGTCAGTCTTCGATGCACAGCGCACCCGGGCTCAATGTCAGAACGTCGGCTCCTGCATCAGCAACACCATGCACATGCACCGTGGTATGTGGAAGAGAAGAAATTGTTGAATAAAATTGTTATTTTTGTTTTCCTTGTGCACAAAAAGTATTCTTGTAGCTTTATAAAATTAAGGTTAAATCACTGATGTCACATGGACTATTTTAAAGGAGAAGTTCACTTCCAGAACTACAATTTACAAATAATGTACGCACCCCCTTGTCATCCAAGATGTTCATGTCTTTCTGTCTTCAGTCGTAAGGAAATTATGTTTTTTGAGAAAAGCATTTCAGGATTTTTCTCCATATAATGGACTTTGGTGCCCCAAATTTGAACTTCCAAAATGTAGTTTAAATGCAGCTTCAAAGGACTCTAAACAATCCCAGCCAAGATTTTGTTTACTTAAAAATTTGTTTACTTTTTAAGCATAAAAGCTTGTGTAGCACAGGCTCTGGGATGCGCGTCCATGATGCTACGTATTAGTGATGGGTCGTTCTTGAACGATTCTTTCATTTTGAACAAATCTTTAATGTGACTCGGGAAGAATGAGTCGTCTCAGGGAGTGATTCGTTCAGTCGCACATGCGCAACATCCTATTGAGTTTTGTACATTTAAACTACATTTTGGAAGTTCAAAATCAGGGCACCAATAAAGTCCATTATATGGAGAAAAATCCTGAAATGTTTTCCTCAAAAAACATAATTTCTTCACGACTGAAGACAGAAAGACATGAACATCTTGGATGACAAGGGGGTGAGTACATTATCTGTGAATTGTTGTTCTGGAATTGAACTTCTCCTTTAAAAATGTCCTTACTACCTTTCTGGGCCTTAAATGTGTCAGTTGTGTTGCTGTCTATGCAGGGTCAGAATATCAAAAATTTATCAAAAATATCTAAATTTGTGTTCTGAAGATGAACGAAAGTCTTATGGGTTTGGAACAACATGAGTGTGAGTAATTAATGACAGAATTTTAATTTTTGGATGAACTATCCCTTTAACCTGTTAACGTGTCTTATTTTATGTTTAAATAAATCTGCCATGAGTTTCATTTGTAATGAGTTTCATTAAGCATCTTGAATTAACAATTAAAAACATATGACATTTTTAAGTATTCAATTGCTAATTTTTGCTCACAATTTAACTAATATTAACTTATACAGCTTGATGTTAAAATGTATTAGCACAAGTGCAGTGTAAAAAATCATTTTAAATTTAAGGTATAAAAAGGACACTGTGGTTGCCACAACTGAAAAACATGTGACGTTTAGCCGCGGAACTTGCTAACTAGCACCTTATTAGGAAAGGTGATTGCAGAGATTCACAAAAAACCCTTTATACTCACTTCTGCTGTAAGTGAAGCTGGATCATGAATGATTTGCGTGAACATAGACGGATATATGTAGACCGGGTGGCGCATTCCCTTCACAAACAAACTTAATCCACTGCATCTTCAGCGGCTCAGATGTCGGGAGTAAATGACAACCACTATGTTCATTATTACATCCAGCAACACAACACCTCAATCGCTCAATCGGAGATATTCCTGTCTAACTTACATCCCTGCTCCGGCATCAAAACAATGGCGGTCGGACCATTTGAAAAAGGGGATATTATTTTTACAGATTAATTAAAAACCACTGCATTGATTTTTATAGGGTAGATTTGTACATACACTGCCATACAGTTTCAATCTTTTTAAAAATTCTGCATTAAATTGTGCCATGTTTGTTAAAAAATCCACAGTTAAATGAAGTAACAAAGGACTGAGTTCTTACTGACATGGTCTGGCACAACCTGTCGTTTTAGCAGTCTGGTTTCAATATGAGCTGTTTTTAGACTAACAAGAAAGGTCTAAAACTTACAGGATGTTTTTATAGCACAATGACGTCTTATACATCGAAACATCAAGTGAATTATGGTTTCTCAGTTCATTTAATGAATAGAACTTTATAGTAAAGTGTTACACTGATGACTCATGTTCAGAGTCTATTTCACCTGTTACTTAGCTGTTATTACCAGCCAGTGGAAAACAATGCTGAACTGGGTCAAAATGCCCACAATGAGTGCACATGTGAATGTGTCTTACTTTGGTCTGATGTTGGTGCAGAGAGAATAACTGAGTATAGTTTCTTCACTTCGGCCACATTCTCATCGATCTTATCAATGCTGTTCCTGATGTCTTCAATCTGAAACAAGCAGTAAAGGTCACCATGCAACACGTTCAGACAAAGCACATCAAAAGTATTTTCACAAACACTCACTGTAAAATACACAGAGGAACATACCTGAGTGAAGAACTCATCCATAAAGGCAGCATTGTCCACGGCGATCTCAACATCCTCATCATCATGATCGCATGTCTGAAACATACAAAATAAGAAGTGCATTACATTTCATGTACACACACACACACACACACATATATATATATATTAGTATCTTAAATGCGTTAGGGAAAGTTAGCCTAAGTAGGACGGAACGGGCCATAAACACTGGCTGTGTGATGTCATTTGTTGACAATACTTGTAAGGAGATAAGAAAATATCATGTAAAGAAATAAGGAAATATAATTTGTGTTTTTAATGATCTCATACTGTCTTTCTGCACATTGTTATGACTGGTAAGTGATTTGCTTTCTATGCACAATTTAATACACATTCAGAAAGATATTTTACGACATAGTCCACCTCAAAAAATGTAAATTCTGTCATCAATTACACACTTTTTTTAAAGTTGTTCCAAACCTGAATTAATTTCTTTCTTCTGTTGAGCACAGAAGAAGATATTTTGAAGAATATGTGTGACCAAACAGTTGCTGGTAGACTTTCATACTATTTTTTTTACCATAAAAGTCAATAGGGACCATCAACTTTTTGTTTACAGACATTTTTCAAAATATCTTCTTTTAACAAAATTATAATTTTGGGTGAACTATTCCTTTAAACTACTTCAATTAGATGCTAAAATTGAGTAACTCCCATAAAAAACAGGTAATTTCCATGATGGGGCATTTCTAAGAAAACAGCAATAACTGACGATCAAGATCTTGTGGTGGATAACCACTAATTTTACTTCTTGCATTTTCAAACCCTTTTTTCAGATAGTTAATAAGCTAATTTATTCAAACCCACACATAGCCAATAATAAACTCTTAAACTATACTGTGTAATTTGCTATCAAATCAGAAGTGAACCATTTCATATTATATATATGAATCAGTAAAACACATCATGGTAATTAGACAGCCATGTGTCAAATTGTTGGAAAATGCCCAACTGCTAAAATACAAGAACCCTGCCTATTTATCAGCACCAAATAGTAAGCATTTATCAGTACCTGTCATTTTCAAAATAAAAATAATTCAAATAATTTAAAGAAAGTTTTTTGTCAGAGCCCTTGTTATTCTTAATACAAGAAGCCTAACCGGCAACAATAGTACACTCTCAGAAAAAAAGGTACAGTTCTGTCGCTGGGGCAGTACCCTAAGTTACAAAAGTGAAAAGATACATATATGTACTTTTAAAGTACTAATATGTGCCTTTAAGGTACCAATATGTATTTTTAAAATGCTAAAATGTACCTTTAAGGGACTAATATGTACTGTTTAGGGGTAGGTAAGGTACAAACATGTACCTTTTTTACTTTTGTACCTTAGGGTATTGATCCAGTGACAGAACTGTACCTTTTTTCTGATAGTGTAAGCATTTTTATGGTCATTGGTATCAGTCATTTTCAAAACTGATTTGCCGATAAAATAATATAAAGCACTTAAAGATGGTTTTTAGAGCCCTTGTTATTCTTAATACAAGAAGCCCGGCTGATTATTGGCACCAATTGTAAGCATTTTTAAGGTTATCGGTATCAGTCATTTTCAAAACCGATTTGCCGATAAAATCATTTAAAGCACTTAAAGATATTTTTTAAGAGCCCTTGTTATTCTTAATACAAGAAGCCCGGCCTATTATCGGTGTTATTAGTAAGTATTTTTATGGTTATCGGTATCGGTCATTTTCAAAACCGATTTGCCCATAAAATAATTTAAAGCATTTCAAGATGGTTTCTTTTAGAGCCCTTGTATCCATTATGTCCACCAAATTTATGAGTTTTTCATAGATATTGACATGGTTTATAAGAAAAATCAACTGTTAAAATGCTAAATTTCTCTCTCATTTGAAAATGTATTAATTAGTTGATGTACAAATTGATGTAAAAAGACACACCAGTCTCTTAGATCAGCTCACCTCACATTTTTCCTTCCTTCATTTTACACTTATCCTATATTACACGATCTAGCTTCTTGTTTACAGTCTACTTGAAGACAATCTACAATCGCTCTCTACCGCTAAAGGTCTCCCATCCCTTCTGAAAAGATTTTCTGTCCACTGCAAACTGTTTTGCTAGAACAGACATTTTATTTTACTTTTTACAGGCTAATTTTTTTTGCTGTCATGGTAAAGGCAACATGCCTCTACGATTGTTGACACCCACTATATAATGGTGCTACACAGTGTTTAATTTGTGCCCTAAATATCTAAATATAATTGTAATTAAGGCAGTAAGTAAGGTAAGGTGAAATATTAGTAAAGTAAAAGCACACAAAGAACTTATCATTAAACACTTTCACTCAAAAAATTGATCAAAGTTTGTAAGAAGGAATCCTCATCGAAACACATAAGGTGGGCTTAAATGGTTCCACAGTGAGTAATGATGAAAAATGAAAATGGTGAAAATGTTTTCCTTTAAAAACTCAGATAACTTTATAAAGACATGCATGAAGCATAAATATATTGTGAACTAAGCTTCGTAGTAATTTTCATTTAGCTTGTGTTTCAAGGTTAGCTTGTGTTGACTGTAGTTTGCATGTGTTTTGTGGTTAAAAAAATTAATTTATGAAAATGCTCTGCAAAACAATTTATGATGTATTTATTTGCAAATTCATGTAAAATGAATCCCAAAACATTTAGTGTTTGTAGTTCACATGCTTAATTCTTTATCTTTCAGTAAAGCTAATGGTTTGATCTTCACATTAGCTTTGTGTGCAAGTCATTTAAAGAAAAATGATATAAAATTATATGATAAAATGATAAAGTAATATTTGTTCATACACAAAAAACTCTCAGACGCATGAGGGTGTTCATAAAGGATGCATTCTTGTGTTAAAAAAAACAAAATGAATGAAATGCAACAAACTGAAGCAAAATGGACAGGTCTGGCCTTCTGTATTTATCAACTTAAAACATGAAATGTGCCCTAGTTGCCAACAGACAAACCTTTAAAAAAAATAGCACAGATGGAAAGCAAAAAGAATGTACCTTAAAGGATAACTCCACTTCCACAACAACAGTTTACAAATAATTTACTCACCCCCTCGTCATCCAAGATGCACATGTCTTTGTCTTCAGTCGTAAAGAAATTATGGTTTTTGAGGAAAGCTTTTCAGGATTTTTCTTAATATAATGAACTTCATTGGTGTCCCGATTTTGAACTTCCAAAATGTAGTTTAAATGCAGCTTCAAAGGGCTCTAAACGATCCCAGCCGAGGAATAAGGGTCTAGCGAAACAATCTGTCATATTTTTCGAAAAATAAAAATGTGTATGCTTTTTAAGCACAAAAGCTTGTGCAGCACAGGTTCTGGCATGCACGTTCACGACGTACTATTGAATCATGTTGAAAGGTCACGCGGAACATAGGCAGAACTACAGACCCAGTGTTTACAAAGTGAACGTGCAAAGACTAAGAAAGTGCAAGTTAGTCAAACGCTGTTTACAAACAAAAAGGTACATGTCGGACGATTCTGAAGTTGTAGGAGAAAATAAGATGGAGTTTTTTGCCATACTCTACCTTTTTTAGCTGGAGTACACAGACGATGAACTTGATTCGTAGTAGTGATGGGAAGTTCGGATCATTTTACCGACTCAGACCTTTGAGTCTCGTTCAGCAGAAAAATGAACAAATCTTTTTTCGAGTCATTTCATTCATTTTAGCAAAACAGCATCACCTGACAGCCCCATAAGATGAACGAACGACTCGAAAAACCTGAAGACTCGAAACAGGTGAACTAATTCCAGTACAGAACCTAATAGGACGTTGCGCATGCACAACTAAATGAATCACTCCCCGAGACTAGTTCTTCGCGAGTCACATTAAAGATCCGTTCAAAATGAACAAATCGTTCAAGAACGACTCGTGGACGCGGATCCGAGAGCCTGTGCTACGCGAGCGTTTGGGCTTAAAAAGTATTAAACAAATATATTTTTTGAAAAAAATACTGATTGTTTCGCTAGAAAAGACCCTTCTTCTTGGCTGGGATCGTTTAGAGCCCTTTGAAGCTGCATTTAAACTACATTTTGGAAGTTCGAAATCGGGGGCACAATTGAAGCCCATTATATGAAGAAAAATGCTGAAATGTTTTCCTCAAAAACCATAATTTCTTTACAACTGTAAACAGAAAGACATGAACATCTTGGATGACAAGAGGGTGAGTAAATTATTTGTAAATTGTTGATCTGAAAGTGGACTTCTCCTTTAAGCCAGTTTCTAGTTTATTATTGTGCTTATTACTTACTAAAACATGAACAGAATATGGCATAAACTGCCATATTGTTACTTACAGCAGATGATCTGATTAAAACAACCCAAAGCACAACACAACATGGTACACAGATTTTAAATAAATCCTCACAAAATGACAAGACAAGCCAAAATGGCTAAAACACAAGATATTTCCAGGTCACACTTACACATTGTGCGTGCATATGGTACCTGTATTAATAATAGCTGAATATGTTATCAGAGAATGACATAACAGTCACTGTTATACTGTTCATCTCTTGTAAGTCAAAAGTTTACAGTCTTGGGTTTTTTATGTTTAGTTAATGGGTTTTGTTATTAAACCCTAAGAATATGGTTCTTACAATTATCATGTCACATGAACATCCGGTGTCAAAGGCCTCTGCTGACAAGACATATTGTAAGCTGCCCTGAAACAGCAGAAGGACTGCTGTATTAGCAAACTGTCAAACCTACATTTTATTGCATGTAAAGCCGGCTTAAACATAAAACATGCCTGAAGTAGAATGAACTACATGCATGAAGTAGGTTAAATTGTGATTTCATGTGGACTTTAGAAATGGGACACCTGCCAATGTGTCTTGCACTGCACTTTTATATGCCAAGCACATAAAGGTGTGTTTTGTGACGTTTGATAAAGAGCATGTGGAGACCAGCACTGTGTTCCACTTAATGATAGCTTTACAGTCAACAGCAGTTGAACGCGCTGACGCCATCACAGAACAGAGATTGTTGCGTGATAACATTATAACTCAAATGCAGTCAGAAGACATGTGGGTTAAAGTCCGAGTGAAATCACACCTTCTTTATGACACCACTCGAGGATTTCTCTACAGTCATCAAACTTTCAGCTCTGTCACTCCACCACAGAGGAGTCAAACACACACACACTGTGAAACCCTATATGAACACCAAGCACTTTTAGTCATTCAGCATTTCTGACGGCTCAAATTACACTTTCAAAAACATTCCATGGTAACCACGGTTTCTTTATCAGCTATATTTAGTTTTTTAGGGACGTAAACTACTATTTAAAAGCTTGGCAACTAAACGTCAGTAGCGTGAAAATAATCTGTTCTCTATATTGTGATTATTTTATATACAGAAAGAGATCTTTATGATTGCTGAAGCAGTCAATTCAAGATGAGAGCAATTCTATCAGTAATTTGATTTCTGCATTTTTACCAAAACTCATGTTTTGATTACTGACACAGTTTACACTGCTCAACCAGTCGCTTATGCATCACATTTTCACTGTTAGATGTGACGAAATTATTCATGAGATTGCAGAAATTATGTTGCAATAAAGAGATCATTGTGATGTGACTGCATTAGGCTACACTGTCAGTTAATCTTGACAGCTGTTGCAGTAAAAATGCAGTAAACGTTTTCTAACGAGCTCCAGTTGTAACATTCATTTCCTATGCAAAGATGTTAGCCAATCATCGCAGCCGTTTAGACTGAAGTCTCAAAGCAGACACACCCCTTCCTATCAGAAGACTGAAATCATGGTAGAAAATTACTGAAAAATTGATGAAAAAGATACTAAGATCATAAACACACCTCAGCAAATATTATGAAGTAATTTTTAAAAATGCTTTTAATGAGAATAATGAGGGAATAAATTATTGTATTTAACACACATTTTACTTAAAACAAGGGCACAAATTATTTTGTGTGCAGGATTTACTTAAAAAAGAAGGAATGAGTTATTATATTGAGCGCTCAATTTACTTACAACAAGTGCGCAAATTATTTTGTGCGCACAATTTGCTTCAAACAAGGCAACGGATTAGTAAATCATGCGCATGATTTAGTAAAACGAGGAAATGAATTATTATATTGAGCGCATGATTTAGTTCTTATTAAAAGTAGTTTTTGTTAAAAGGGTCATTGGATGCAAAGTTCACTTTTACATGTTGTTTGAACATTAAAGGGGTCATCGGATGCCCATTTTCCACAAGTTGATATGATTCTTTAGGGTCTTAATGAAAAGTCTATAATATACTTTGGTTAAAAATTCTCAATGGTTGTGTAAAACAACACCCTTTTTACCTTGTCAGAATGAGCTTGGCAAAAATCAACACATTCTGATGGATTGGTCCTTTAAATGCAAATGAGTCATGCTCGCCCCGCTCCTCTCTTCTCTCTGTGGAGTGACGAGCCTGTTTATTTCAGCCACGTTTAGCCGCAAAACTTGCTAACTAGCACGTATTAGAAAAAGTGATTGCAGAGATTCATAAAAAAAACCCTTATACTCACCTCTGCTGTAGGTAAAGCTGGATCATGAATGATTTGCATGAACATAGCATTTATATTTATGCATTTGCGCATATTTGCGCATTTATGTAGACTGGGAGGCGCATTCCCTTCACAAACAAACGTAATCCACTGCATCTTCAGCGGCTCAGATGTCGGGAGTAAATGACGATCACTATGTTCATTATCACATCCAGCAACACAACACCTCAATCACTCAATCTGAGATATTCTTGTCTAACTTACATCCCTGCTCTGGCATCGAAACAATGGAGGTCGGACTGTTACAGCTGATTTAAGGCGGGTCTGAGGTAAGACGCTCATGTCAATCAGCTATCGTGGGAGCGGCCTCTGTCGGTGTGTGCCAACACACATTAATGTTTAAACAACATGTAAAAGTGACCTTTGCATCCGATGACCCTTTTAATTTGTGTTGCAGTGTATGTACAAATCTACCCTATAATGATAAAAATCCATGCAGTGGTTTTTAATTAATCTGTAAAAATAACATTCCCTATTTCAAATCGAGCAATTGTGGCATCACACCGACAAAGGCCGCTCCCATGATAGTTTATTGACAAGAGCGACTTACCTCAGACCCCTAAATCAGCTGTAACAGTCCGACCTCCACTGTTTCGATGCCGGAGCAGGGATGCAAGTTAGACAAGAATATCTCCAATTGAGTCTCCGAACACTGTTGCTGGATGTAATAATGAACATAGTGGTCGTCATTTACCCTCGACATCTGAGCCGCTGAAGATGCAGTGGATTACGTTTGTTTGTGAAGGGAATGCACCTCCCGATCTACATATATCTGTCTATGTTCGCGCAAATCATTCGTGATCCAGCTTCACTTACAGCAGAAGTGAGTATAAGCGGTTTTTTTAAAAAATCTCTGCAATCACCTTTTCTAATAACGTGCTAGTTAGCAAGTTTCACGGCTAAACACGCTAAATGTGGCTCAAGTAAACAATCTCCGAGCACAGCTCGTCACTCCACAGAGAGAAGAGAGGGGCGGGGCGAGCAGAGCTCATTTGCATTTAAAGGACCAATCCCTCAGAATCTGTTGATTTGCTGAGCTCATTTTGACAAGGCAAAAAGGGTGTTGTTTTAAACTACCATTGAGATTTTTTAACCAAAGTATATTTTCATAAAGAATCATATAAACTTGTGGAAAATGGGCATCCGATGACCCCTTTCAATTAAGGCCACAATGAATTCATTAATTGTTTTGATTTAATTAAACATATTTTTAAATGCATTTTTATGCATGTCCTGTGTGTGGCTCTGTAAATACCTGTACTAATCATAAATTTGGTGGGAACCGGTTATTTACTATAGTACGTTTTTTGTAAAAGACCATCAGCTAAGGTCTAACAAAAATATTCTAAAACAAGCACTTATTGAGATTATACTAGAGAATTTCAGCTGAACTATTCCTGTGACAAAATGTAATTTTACCCATCCTGCTGACAAAGACTTCAGCTCTCTTTTCAAGTTTATTTGTAGTATTAACAATGTGTTGCCAACCCAACTGGTTTTCGTGAAGGTCGGAGACATTCACTTACACACACACACACACACGAATGCAGCGTGCTGGAAAAGCTGTGAACTGAGGTAAAGAGATAAGACCACAAGAGACTTCCTGCTGAGGGAAAATGAGAGAAAATGAGAGAGAGCGTCTTACTATGTTAAAGTATGGTGAGTTTAAGTCAACAGTGTCCTTTAAGAGTAAAGTTTATAACACCAGAGCAATACATTAAGTGTGTTTTTTTCACTCTTCATCCTCCGAACACTACAGAAGAAGGCCGACTGGAGTTCCCGGAAGGACTCAAAAACAAATTGTCACCCTCACACAGTGTTCCCGCTCAGCTGTTTAATGTCCCACAGTTCCTTTAGTGCTACAAGAAGTGCACCAGTGTATGTGTGTGTGTGAATACTGAGCCTATAAAACTCATATACACACAAAGAATAGGAAAACAGTGGCCACACCAAGTTAAACATTACAGACAGACACAGACAGAAAAACCCATGTATTAGGAGGTTAGAACGGAAGATCTCTTTCTCTCAACAGGATTTCCTACAGCACAGAGGGTTACATGCAGACATCGCCCAGCTGATTTTAGCACTGTCCACTAAGACAGGTATGACTAATACTATTGCAGTATTGCTCATACTTGAGGTTAAGGATTTAAATAAACATGCAAGCAAAAAAACTATTGTCATTGTAAAGAATAATAAACTTAATAAGTGGCTGTTTTATTTTAGCTACTATGTTTGTATTTTAGCAGCATTTTAAAAACACCTAAAACACTCTGTATAGCAACACCCTGGCAACCACACACCTTAGCATTGTATTGGCGAGTTTTGCATGGGCAAACAGCAGAAAGTGTACAAATATTATTTCTGTTATTATTGTACCTTAACCACTAGCAGGAGCGTACAAAAAAGAAACTGAGCAAGTGAGATTTTCTCTATGCAAAACAGCACAGAAACACAACTATGACTAATGTAAATAAGGTTCGGCCATAAACACATACGCACACACACTAGTTCCTCTTGCCTGCTAGGCAGCTTCAGGTAACAAAGTCAACAAAGGAAATATTTGACTGAGGCAGAGTCACCACAGAAACAAATCCTCACCTCTAACCCTGCCCTTAATATCTGACACCCTCTACAAAACGTCAGAATAAACTCAGCCCTACCAAACCAATTGCCAACAATACTATGGTTTAATATCTTATACTGTACAGTACCGTCATCAGATGGTAATAGCATAGTACTATGATATACCATATTCATGTATCACAGAATTTTGAAACTTCAATTTGCCTGAAAAAATACCGTCATACTACCATGATGCCCAAAAAAACTGTTGTTTCATGGAACATGTCTAAAAACATGATATACGTCCAATATATCGTTGTACCATATGTAAAAAACATGGTACATATAAAAACCATGGTAGTACCATGATACGTGCTTAAAAATGTGGTTGTATTGGGTTATATGCCTAAAAACCATGGTACATACCAAAGACCATGGTAGTACCATGATACGTGCCCACAAATGTGGCAAACCTGTTGAAAAAAAAACAGCATATGCTGTTTTGATGCTGGTTTAAGCTGGTCCTTTGCTGGTTTATGCTGGTCCTTGATCAGCAACATGACCAGCTAAGGAACTTTGCATATTTTTTCACCATGGAATATTGGGTTATATGTCTGAAAAACATGGAACATAATCAAAAAACATAATCATGAAAAAAATGGTATTATGTCAGAAAAACATGGTACATAATCAAAAAACATGGTATTCCTGTGATACATGCCCAAAAATGTGATTGTATTGGGTTATATGTCTGAAAAACATTGTACATCTCAAAAACCATAGTAGTACCATGAAACAAGTCCCAAAAACATGGATGTATTGGGTTATATGTCTGAAAAACATGTTAAAAATAGTATAAAAAAAAACATGGTATTACCATGATACATGCCCAAAAATATGCTTATATTGTGTTATATGTTTGGAAAACATGGCACATGATTAAAAAACATGGTAGTACCATGATACATGCCCAAAATATCATTGTATTGGGTTATATGTCTGAGAAACATGGTAAATAATAAAAAAAACATGGTATTACCACGATACATGCCCAAATATATGGTTGTATTGGCTTATATGTCTGAGAAACATGGTAAATAATCAAAAAAACATGGTAGTACCATGATACAGGTCCCAAAAATGTGGCTGTATTTGTATATATGACTGACAAACATGGCAAATATTAAAAACCATGGTAGCACCAGGATACATGCCCAAAAATATGGTTGTATTGGGTTATATGTCTGAGAAACATGGTAAATAATAAAAAGAACATGGTATTACCATGATACATGCCCAAATATATGCTTGTATTGGGTTATATGTCTGAGAAACATGGTAAATAATCAAAAAAACATGGTATTACCATGATACATGCCCAAATATATGGTTGTATTGGGTTATATGTCTGAGAAACATGGTAAATAATCAAAAAAAACATGGTAGTACCATGATACAGGTCCCAAAAATGTGGCTGTATTTGTATATATGACTGACAAACATGGCAAATATTAAAAACCATGGTAGCACAAGGATACATGCCCAAAAATATGGTTGTAATGGGTTATATGTCTGAAAAACATGGTACATAATAAAAAAACGACTGAAGTACCAAGATACATGCACAAAAATGTGGCTGTATTGGAGTGCATGTCTAAAAAACATGGTAGTACCATGATGCATGTCCAAAAATGTGATAGTAATGGGTTATATGTCTGAAAAACATTGTACATATTAAAAACCACAGTAGTACCATGATGCATGCCTAAAAATATGGTTATATTGGGTTATATGTCTGTAAAACATAGTACATAATCAAAACGATGGTAGTACCATAATACATGCTCACAAAAACAGCAATACCATAATGACACATGGCCAAAAACCATTATAGTTTTGCATAGTACCATGATACATATACATAAAAACATGGTAGCATTAGGGTATGTATCTAAAATAAAAATTATACAAACAAAGTACCATAGTACCACAACAAAAACAATGTACCACAGTAGTACAAACATCAAGGTAACTGTCCTAAAAGCAACAAACATGTCAAAACTACAGTCCTAATATGGTATTTTTTAATTAGTGTAGCTACAGAATGGATGGCAAACTCTATTGTTATCTTTTTTTTTTTTTCAATAAGCATTTTAAGATCATCCTCATCTCTCTCACCCCCATCCCCCATCTATCCAGAGACCCGTGACCCCCTCCATGAGTCAGGTGACCACATCAGTCTACTCTATTCACTCCTTACACCATATCTACTATGACTTACAGTATGCTGACTTTATTGAGCACTTGTTGGACATTTATAAACAGACTCCATTTCAGACGCTTATAACTTCTGTATAATTTCTCTTTGATGCAACAGCCACAAATGTACATAAAAGTTTCAAAATGTTCCTCATTCATACAATAACCATTGTCTAACAGTATCCGAGGTGGTTTTAGACAAACTTCATTACGTAATGTCATTCCCATACACTTGCGCGCTCACCTCTGTCGCGTTTACTAAACAAGAAATAAAAAACAGACGCTTACCGCTTTTAGTTGCTCCAGTCGGTCCTTCATCTTTCAATCAATTGGTTAACACTATCTTAAAAATAAAATAAATAAATAATAAATAGGAGAAAGTCAGATTAAACGGAAAAGTGTGCTGAAAAAGTAGCGTCAGCCGGGCTGCTGAACGGATCGTGAAGTCGGGATGTTTGCTCCTGAACTCCGCGTATTCCTGCTCCTCTGAGTCTTGTTATTCCACCAAAGGTCCATGCAATATGGCTGCTCTTCTCCAAACCAGTAGTTTTTTTCCTCTAAATCTATCCGCTCAGGGGATTAAAACAACAGTTGTGTTCAGTCTGCTTAATCTGTCTTCCTCCCTCTCCCTCTCTTCTCTCGTTATAATCGGTCTGAAAGAGCTGTTCTCTCTCACGCATGCTCGCTCTCTCTCTCTCTCTCTCTCTCTCTCTCTCACCTACTCCCATTGCACTGGCCACGGTCACACCTGTGTGTGCGACTCAGTCCACATTTATTCCTCCAAACTATTTTAATGTGCCATTTTTTATTTGCTAGCAAATATGCTACTTGCTGGTAACAAAACATATTGCACATTAGATAAATTCAGATAGTTTCATATTGACTGGTAGTGGTCAGTGGTCAAGTTTTACTGGTAAATATATTCTGATTAAAATCCATTTCAGTTTTACTGACTCTATTGCATGGGACATTTCATGCATACACTGTGGCATGACCTTTTTAGACATCAAAGGACAGGATTTCATGTGTTAGATGTTTAGAAATAAGGTAAAACCAACCTAGCAGGAAAAGGAAGTGATTATATATATCAGATGTCTGTAATTCCCCAACAAAAAGGCAATTAAATTAAAAAAAGGCCTATTTCGTCTTGCAATCGTGACCTTCTTTGCTATACCTAATGTCAGACTGTTAATATTTATTAAATGTCTATATTAAAATATATATTTGTTCATTTTAGTGCTGCCAAATTGATTGTGATTAATTGCTTTCAAACAACGTTTGTTTACAGAATATATGTGTGAGTACTGTTTATATACTTTAGCATTTAAATTAGCATCTATACTTACACATAATAAATAAATATATATGACTTATATTTAATATAAATATATATTATATATTATAATAAATATATATACATATTTAAACATATAAATATACACAATATATATTACATATATAATCACGATTAATCAATGCTAACTTTAATGAAAATATTTGTGATAATTAACTTATTTTTATTGCATTATTTTGTGCACTGCAAATGTAAAACCAATAAATAAATAAATAAATAAAAATAAAAAAGAATTTTTTATATTTCTTTCAGTAGCTTATTTGCCCATAATACCTACTAACTTTTCCAATACTAAGTACTCACTTAAATAATAGTAACTATTATATTACTAACTAATATATATTTATATAGGTTTACTTATACTAGTACTTATTCTTTAGTACTACTAATTATTATATATTATATATTATAATCTACTAATTATTCTTAACTTAAGAAAACGGGGAAGAAATGTAAATTTCAATACTGTGATTCAGATATCAACTGTGTGTTATACCAGTAACTATTTATTAGATGGGCTACTAGTAGCTACTTACTGTAAGGAGGTGCCAAGACTGCGGTATGTGAGATATTTTTTCACACACACACACACACACACACACACACACACACACACACACACACACACACAGCGGATGGAGTTAAAGATCAATGAGTATAGCCCACTTCACCGCAGATGAAGCACGAGAGCTGACATTCATTAACCCTCTCTGCTCTATCAGCACTAAGCGGATAAGGAAGTGCAGTCAAACCCATCATCATGGCAATCATTCTCATCATCAATCTTATCATCTGTGAAATGCAGGAAACGTGAGCTTGAATCCAAACGTGACAGAAGGTGTGTTTGCACAGCACTGGTGTTCTGTTTCACTAAAACCCTTCCTTCTGGAAGTTTGTGAACCCAAATACTTTGACATGATTGCAATAAATGATTGTTTTCTGCCCTCTGGTGCCCACATTGTAGTATCACGTAGTACGAAGGAATTGCTCTACGTCACCACTATTAAGTAAAGTGCCAAGGTATCTGCAATTACTGACTATTTTACTACACCATTGTTATTAAAAACAAAACAACAAACTTCATACACTGTTGAAAGAGAATCTCATATTACTTTACAGTAGTAACTGATTATTGGACTACTGTATTTTGAAAGTCAATAGCCTAGACACCATGCAGCTTTTGATAGGCCTTCTTTTAGATATATTTAAATAAAAATCATTACAGTAAATATAGTATATTACATAAAGTTGCTTATATAAAGTCTTGACTCTATAATGAATCTTTATTTTGGGATATACAAATTTCATGCTAAACAAAACTTAAAAAAATAAAAAAAAAAAAAAATACATTGTTGCATTTGCCCTTATAATGCTTAACTGTAACCACTTAAATTTAACTTCATAATTTTAACATTACTAAGTGCAAATATTTAAATCAAGGCTGTCAAATCGATTAATCACAATTAATCGCATCCCAAATTCCCAAATAAAAGTTTACATAATATGTGTGTACTGTGTATATGTATACATAAATAAACACACACATACATGTACATATTTAAAAAATATATATGCAATATATATTTACACTGTCAAAAGTTTTTGAAAAGTAAGATTTTTAATGTTTATTTTAAACTCACTTCTGCTCAGTAAGCCTGTATTTATTTGATACAGTGTACAGCAAAAACAGTAAAATGTTTAAATATTTTTACGATTTAAAATAAATTTTCTACCTGAATATATTTTGAAATGTAATTTATTTTAAAGCTGAATTTTTAGCATCATTGTTCCAGTCACATGATCCTTCAGAAATCATTCTAATATTCTGATTTGCTGTTCAAAAAACATTTTTATTATTATGTTGAAAACAGATGAGTAAAACTTTTTCAGGTTTCTTTAATGAATAGAAAGTTCAGAAGAACAAAATTTATCTGAAATATAAATCTTTTGTAACATTGTAAATGTCTTAATCATCACTTTTGATCAATTTAAGTATTAATTTCTATGATTTCTTCCCAAGGTTTTGAATGGTATAGTGTATAATGATTGATAATAATAATAACAAAAGTTTCTTGAGCAGCAAATCAGCATATTAGAATGATTTCTGAAGGATCACTGAAGACTTGAGTGATGATGCTGAATACATAGCTTTGATTACAGGAATAAATGACAATTTAAAATATATTAAAATAGAAAGCACTTATTTCAAGTAATAAAAATATTTCACAATATTACTGCTTTTACTGTATTTTGGATCAAATAAATGCAGGCTTAGTGGGCAGAAAGGACGGCTTTAAAAAAACATTAAAAATCGTACTATTTAAAAACTTTTGACTGGTAGTATATTTAAATATAAATATATAAATTTAACCCTATTTAAATATGAATGAATATATGCATGTATGTATTTCTTAAATATATACTTGTGTATTTACATATACATATAAATATACACAGAACACACATTATGTAAGCAAAACATTTTGGATGAGATTAATTGATATGACAGCCCTAATTTAAATAAATGTATTAATTTTACAAAAATATTCGTAGCTTTTTTTTAAAATCCCTTTGTCTGATTGTGGTGCTTTATTTAATATTTAGCATTTTTGTAATTTCCAGCACCTCTTTTCACTGAAATTAGCATACTATTAAAACAGACTTTTAAAAAAACTAACATATACCAATACCTAGTGCTCATTTCATGTTAAACTGGCATAGTTTTCATTTACATAGTTACACTAGTAACTAATCCAAAATAAAAAGAAACATTAGGAGATCCCATAATTACTTCACAGTAGCATCTAATAAATATATAAATAAAAGGCTTGACTCTTCAATACACATTAAGATTCTGCCTTTAAGTGAACACTATCAGATTACACAGGACACCTCACGCAAATTCATATATTTATATACTTTAAACTAGATACATGTTCTATTCTCATCAACACCATGGATTGCTGTTAGACTTGACAGGAATTTGCATTCCCAAAAGTAACCACAGTATTTAAACAATGACTAGCAACTTCGCATTTTAGACCGGAGCATGACTTTGCTTCCTTGTCCAAGCAAATCCAAAAGAAACTTCCTGACCGCATCACACGTAAACAATCGAATGAAAAGGAAACCATCAGTCCCGTTTCACAAGTAGCCCACCCCAATTAAAAAAAAAAAAAAAAGTTCATAAAAACAGACCAAGCGAGGATTATTATATTGAGAATGTTTTTATTCCAAGAATTCCTCTAAGTGCTTAGAGTCTTACATAGAGAAGTAAGCACTGGGACACTCAACCTGCTCTCACACCTTTGAGTGAGTGAGTGTGTCGACGTGTAGGCATGTCTGCATGTGTATGTCTGGTGGCAACAGTTAGCATGTCTACAATGAAATGAACCACACAATTTTACTCAAATTCAAAACACAAAACAAACCAAAAGTTGAAAAATAAAAATATTCTGCGCTGAGGGGAGTTTACAGTAAAAGGGGCTGGGGGAGGAACCATCACCAGGAAATCCCAGTGACATTGCCATAAGGAGGTCAGAGGCTAACAGGTTAAAGGTCGTCGTCTTCATCTGGGAGGGCTGTTTCTGATGCCACCTAGAAGAGAAATGACAAGTACGGATTAGCACGGATGAAACGGAAACACTTTTGAAAACAGTAGATGCAAAACGATGCACTTACTTTCAAGTCGTGCTCATACTGTGCAGCAAGTGATGGATCCATAGCAATTTCAGGTGGTGCAAGGGCAGGCATCTCAACAAACTCCAGATTAGGATCGCCAATCAGCTTCCGTGCGAGCCACAGGAAGGGCTTCTCAAAGTTATAATTACTCTTGGCAGAGATGTCATAGTACTGAGAAAGAGAGAAAGGGGGGGATACGTCAGTCGAGCTTCACATTTATAGTAAATAACATGCAGACCTAATCCACTGAAATGGAAGCAGTGACAGGTTATTTCCATATGACACATCCAAATTTAATGGATTACCAAAAATGAAAAAAAAAGAAAAAAAAAAAAAAAAAAAGAGATAGGGTGGGGAATTAAACCTAAAAAACAAAACTGGAAAAACCATTGGTTGCTGGCTGGATAAAAATTGAGGCTGACGAATGCTGAGAGAAGTTTGACGATTTACCGGAAGATCCAGTTGATCAAACATCACAAGCTCAAAATATGTTTGAATATTTGCTTTTGCTTTTTGCTTTATAGCAAGCATTTAGAATACAAATAGGTGAATTTTACACTGAGTTTGAGTTTAAGAGGTGCTCCATACCTGTAGATTCTTCTTACGATGGAACACGATGCTCTTTGCTTTGACCTTCCTGTCCTTGATGTCCACTTTGTTACCGCACAGCACTATGGGAATGTTCTCGCACACACGCACCAAGTCGCGATGCCAGTTGGGCACGTTTTTATAGGTCACTCGAGAAGTTACATCAAACATGATGATTGCACACTGAGCTACAAAGAGAGAAAGACACAAATGTTAAACCACTGCTTGACAGTAAGAGTGCATAGACAATATATTTGATAAAATTGCTGCATACCCTGGATGTAATATCCATCTCTCAGGCCTCCGAACTTCTCTTGTCCGGCTGTGTCCCATACGTTATATTTGATGGCTCCTCTGTTGGTGTGGAAGACCAGGGGATGTACCTCAACTCCAAGTGTGGCTAAGAGGACACAGAGAATTTAAGAGCCGCCCGTCACACCAAAGCCACACATTCCTCTTGCATTGAGATGCAATGTGAATGAGCCTTTTATTACAAGCAAGAGACTTACCAACATATTTCTTTTCAAACTCCCCAGTCAAATGTCTCTTCACGAAGGTGGTTTTCCCCGTACCTCCATCTCCTACCAGAACCAGCTGGAAATGGGAAAGACAGTTTGCATGAGAATTGGTAATACAGTAGCTAACGTGTCATATAAAGCCATAGCATTCATATTTCAAACAATTTAAGGCTTTAATAACCAATAGTCATTTAGTGAGAATAACTGAAAAACTACATAACACTGGTGCTTCCAAAAAATAAACTCCTACACCATGAAGAATTATAAAAAAAACAGCAAGCTATTATAAAGTGACTAACTCATATAACCAAATCTGTCATTCATGAGCAGAATTTGATTGCAAATATAAAAGGACAAAAGGGTTGATGTGCAAAGTTGAATGACAAATTAATATTTACAGTCTTGATTTCTTGTAAATGTTATTAAATGGCTGGTGTGGACAGTCAGATGACAATTATAATATAACTGTCATAAACATAACACTGTCTTAGAGGTGTGATTAGATGATATTGCCAGATAACTGAGCAGAACCACTGAAACAATATTTGGCTGTAACACTACTAGTCAGATGTTTTTGAACAGTAAGATTTCTAATGTTTTTGAAATCTCTCTTCTGCTCAACAAAGCCTGCATTTACTTGATCCAAAGTACAGAGAGGAGAGAATTTCTCTTTTTTTAATTTTTACATTTTTAGTTTAAAATGAGATTTCTGTTTGAATATGAATTATATATATATATATATATATATATATATATATATATATATATATATATATATATATATATATATATATATATATATATATATATATATAGAGAGAGAGAGAGAGAGAGAGAGTATATAGAAATATATATAACACACACTTTAAAATTTATACCTGTAATTTCAAAGCTGAATTTTGAGCATCATTACTGCAGTCACATGATCATTCAGAAATCATTATAATATTCTGATTTGCTGCTCAAAAAAAAACATTGAAAACAGCTGAGTAGAATTTTCTCAGGTTCCTTTGGTGAATAAAAAGTTCAGAAGAACAGCATTTATCTGAAATAAAAATCTTTTGTAACATTATAAATGCCTTTATCACCACTTCTGACTAATTTAAAGCATCCTTGTTGAATAAAAGTTTTAATTTATCATTTCTTGCCCCGAAAAGAAGTATATAGTGTATAATGTCACAAACATTTTATTTCAGATAAATACTGATCTTTGGCTCTTTCTATTCAAAGAATGCTGAAAATGTACCAAAGTGTTTTAAATATCGATAAAAATGTTTCTTGAACAGCAAATCACCATATGAGAATGATTTCTGAAGGATCATGTGACACTAAAGACTGGATTAAAGACGAAAATTTAGCTTTGATCACACAAACACATTTTAAAATATATCCATATAGTAAGCAGTTATTTTAAGTAGTAAAATTTTTTAATTGTACCGATATTAATAAACGCAGGCTTGGTGAGCAGATTAAAATCTTCATAAACTATGACTGGTAATGTATGTTAAAGGATAACACTTGGGTTGAGGCTGTGAATTATTCATACTTTGCTGCAGATACAATCTTCAAATTACAAGTAACTATGTCACAGTGTCAACATTTGTGGAAACCAATTGACCCATTTTGAATGAGCACCAGATTAATTTTAATTAGAAAACATTTGGTTTCAAAGCATTTATTGGTTATTTCATTTCTACGTATTTGGCAGACTTAAATTTCAGCTACGCTGATGGGATTAGAGGAATTACGTAATTTATTTCACCGGACTAACAAATAAAACACATGTGGTCAATGATATGATGGAACTGAAATTATATGGCTTAACCGATTACAAGGTAAACACATATTCTCCTTATAAGTCGGTTCTCAGTCGCTTATCTTAGCGTTGGCTATCAAGAACGATAACGTTATGCTAATTCACTTCCAAACAGTTTAGCAATTCATTTGGCCAACATCATTTAATCAGGCTCTTTCATCCATTATTTGAGTCTTCCGTCACTTTAAAAAGTTAAAGTACGTTACCTTAAACTGAACTTGTGGCTCGTTCTCTGCCATTGCTGTATGTGTGTGTTGGTCTTTGTGCTGCAGTCACTCTGCGGGAGAGATGGCGGGACGGTTAGTCACATCACACAAAAGGCCGCACCAATCGCAAATAACGACCATAATGACACAAAACTCCTGACAAACACTACTTTCTCACTTATATTATAAGTCAAACAGCCTAGAAAACTCAAAACAAACGACTGCGTATATAAACGAACAACTACTGCGTCTAAATAAAAGGATGCGCGCCAACACACGAGGCCGCCGCTTCTGGAGCCTCAACTTCACAGCAACAGAGCGAAAGCCAGTCGTAGCAGCAGCCTGAAGGCCTCAAACAGGCCCATCAATGCGGAAATCAATACCAAGCGCATTTAAACGTGCGAAAACGGACGGAAAGAAGAGAAATTCGCGGGGAGGGGAACAAAGCGAGTGTTGTTCCCGCGGCTCCAGCAGCCCGCCAGCATCGCGCGCTGCCAGCAACTCACGATGGAGCTACGACAGAGATGAGCCATGATGAAACACTTATAACTCCACATCAGCGGCGAATAAACACAATCGGATCGACTTACGACAACTTCAGCAATATACAAAGTCTTTCGGGTGTGTTTTGTCTTCGTTGGAAAATAAAACGACGCTCTGAAACGAGTTTGCGACGAGATGAGCTGTGTCGTTCCGCACTCACCGGTGTTGAAGTGATCGAGGAAGAGAGCAAATGGCTGCGCCCGCGCGGGATTCAGCATGGCTCACATAAACGCTTCCGCCCCTACCACGTGACGCAGTAATGACGCAGGACAATCGCGTCATCTAGCGGCAGCAGCGCGCAATGAACTCAAATGCTCACTGATTTTTAAAATGATTTTAATATGTTCTTTGAGGTCTACTTATAATGTTAATAAAGATTTTTTGCACTAAATAAATATGTAGAAAAATTAATTTAAATTAATTTAAATCATCATTCTCGATCTAAAATGACCTGTTTTAAGAGGTGGGTCTTTTAGAGCTTAGTAATTAGCTAACATCAATGTTATGATTGGCTAATGTCATTGCATTGTAAAGAGTATCAACTCTTATTTACTATTATCTATTATTACTCTTATATCTACTATAAGAGTATCTACTATTGTGAGTGTTCTGACAACATGATAAAAAAACAGTCATTTTCTATGAATAAAAAATAATTTTAAAAAATGGTATTGCGACTTATCTCACTATTTTTTTTCCTCAGAAATCCATGATGCAAATTCTGAGGAATAAAGTTAGAATTGCGTGATATAAACTCGGCATTCTGTGAACATATCAGTCTTTTTCTCTCCTCAGAACTGGACTTTATAACTCGCAGTTGCGAGTTTGTATCTCATAATTCTGAGAAAAAAGTCAGAATTGCAAGATACAAAAAAGTCGCAATTACCTTTTTATTCTTTATTCAGTGGCGGAAATGGGTTTCCATATTTTCCACATAAGGCATTATGAAACCATTTACTTACAGTTTGTGATGCAGCTGCAGTCAGATCTAGTATCGCTTCATCTTTCAACAAATGTTTCTTTGTGGACTCCCCATGACACTATGCCTTTTTATTAACCTTTAAAATTAACTATCCGTTTGTTAATTACACTGGGATCCTTCTGATATCTGTACAAAAGCACGAAGGAGCTGTTTAAAGGGGTGATGATATGAGAAACCACATTTTCTTTGATGTTTTGATACAGAAGAGCTTGTATGCTTAATACATTGTGCAGATTTCATAACTTAAATGTCCTCATCATCATAAAAAAAAAAAACATTTGTATAAGAACCCTCAGAAAACAGCTCATTTTGGATCCTATGGGACACCACCTAAACACCAAAAACACCACCTCCAGAACAACACAACACAGGCCCCATCCACGGGCGTTCAGCTGCTAAGAACTGACACTTTTTTTAAGATAAATGCGAGTGTTGCGCTGCATCAAAAGCAAATAGAGTATACAATCACTGCCACTATCTTTGTACAGATATCAGAAGGATCCCAGCATAATGAACAAGTGGATAACATGTTGTTTTGTAAACTAGGCACAGTGTGATGGAGAGTTCACAAAGAAACATTTGTTGAAAGATGAAGTGGTACTAGATCTGACTGCAGCTGCATCACAAACGGTAAGTAAATGATTTCATAATGTCCCTTAAAGGGGTCATCGGATGCAAACTTCACTTTTTTCATGTTGTTTGAACATTAATGTATGTTGGCGGTGTATGTACAAATCTACCCTATAATGATAAAAATCCATGCAGTGGTTTTAATCTGTAAAAATAATATCCCCCTTTTCAAATCGAGCCGTTCTCAGATGCCTGTCGTTGTGGCGTCACACCCACAGAGGCCGCTCCCACGATAGTTGATTGACATGAGCGTCTTACCTCAGATCAGCTGTAACAGTCCGACCTCCATTGTTTCGATGCCGGAGCAGGGATGTAAGTTAGACAAGAATATCTCTGATTAAGCGATTGAGGTGTTGTGTTGCTGGATGTAATAATGAACATAGTGGTCGTCATTTATTCCTGACATCTGAGCCGCTGAAAATGCAGTGGATTAAGTTTGTTTGTGAAGGGAATGCACCTCCCGATCTACATATATCCGTCTATGTTCACACAAATCATTTGTGATCCAGCTTCACCTACAGCAGAAGTGAGTATAAGGTTTTTTATTTATGAATCTTTGCGATCGCCTTTTGTAATAATGTGCTAGTTAGCAAGTTTAGCGGCTAAATGTGGCTAAATGCCGCTGAAGTAAACAGGCTCGTCACTCCACAGAGAGAAGAGAGGGGCGGGCGAGCAGAGCTCATTAACATTTAAAGCAGCCTCGACCAGAACAGGATGATTTTTGCAAAGCTGATTTTGGCAAGGTAGGTGTTGTTTTACAAAAGGGTGTTGTTTTACACTACCACTGAGAGTTTTTAACCAGAGTATATTATAGACTTTTCATTAAGACCCTAAAGAATCATATCAAATCCGATGACCCCTTTAAGATAAATGCAAGTGTTGCGCCACATTAAAAGCAAATAGAGTTTACAATCACTGCCACTATCTTTGTACAGATATCAGAAGGATCCCAGCATAATGAACAAGTGGATAACATGTTGTTTTGTAAACTAGGCACAGTGTCATGGAGAGTTCACAAAGAAACATTTGTTGAAAGATGAAGTGGTACTAGATCTGACTGCAGCTGCATCACGGTAAGTAAATGATTTCATTATGCTCCTTAAAACAAGCTGTTTCAAGCGGCGGGTACTTTAAGGCTTAGTAATCGACCACTGTTGTGACTGGCTAAGGTCACTGCATAGGAAACAGTATCAATGGCCCGCCCCCTTGCTATTGCATGTGAGTGCTTTGACAACATGATAACATTTTTTTAGACATTTCCAGACAAAGCATTATATAGTAATCTACTTACCATTTGTGATGCATCTGCAATCCGTAGACACGATTCGGGATGCCATTAAAAATAAATTAACCATTGTTAATTACACTGGGATCCTTCTGATCTGTACAAACCAAACACGTCAAACTGAACATTTTTTTCACTCCATTTGTCCTATTGATGACAGATTCAAGTGCATAGACTGTGTCAGAAAGTGAATGCGCATCTGTATACAATATCCAGTGTAGACAAGATAGCAGCAGTGATTGTAATTTCTATTTGTTTTTGACGCAACACAACATTCCTATTCAAGTGTCAGCCAGTAAGCCACTGACAACTAGTGGGCGGGGCCTATGGTGAAGAAGATTATTCGTCTGTGTTTATGCAAACGACTGTGCCCAGATGACGTCACCTTGTAACTCAGATCCAAACGAGCCGTTTTCTAAGGGTTATTACATAAATCCTTTGTCACTGATGATGAAGACATTTTAAGTTATGAAACTTGCATGATGTATTAAACATACAAAGACCTCTTCTATGCCAAAATATCAAGGGAAATTTAGTTTCTCATGTCATGACCCCTTTAAAACAGACCTTATGATGATTGATTTAATACACTTCAATTACTGGGTAAATGAATGTATGACATAATTGTGCTTTAAATAAATATTTAATCTCTGGAATACACTATTGTTCTGGGAACAAACAGGAACTGCAAGACAAAAGATACAAGGACAGATGGTGGAGTATAACAAAGAATAGACATAAAAAACAAAATATAAAAGGTGCATATATATATATAATTATTATTATGTTAAGAAAATAAACACCATATTTTGTTTTGTTTAATTTATATAATTACACCACTTTATCAGAAAATATACAAATATGTGAATTTTAATATTCACATCCAACTGTGCATAATATGTGCTCTGGGAATAACCTATTAGGTTTGAATGCACTGCTTTAAACAACAGATAAATAAACATTTATTGTGCATTATTCTTGATTTGTGTGCTTACATTATTGTGTGACAGTACATAAAATAATATATAACTAACAATTTAATATAATATATGCATAGAATATGTTTAAAATATTATTGAATGTACAATAAATATGTAAAGTTTATACAATAATGTAGGATAAATATGATAAATACACATAACCGACAATAATATTCGTAATATAAACAGTTAAATTATTATCATTAAGAAAAGAAGTACACCATATTTATTTCTTGTTTTATTTGTCATTAAATCACATTATCAGAGAAGAAAGAAATACATGCTGTGAACACTGAGTATAACTTATGTTTGAATGTTTACAGATATGTAATACAGATAGATAAACATTCATTGCACATTATATTATGTTTGTTTATTGCTTGCGTTGTGCGTTTAGACAGCAAATATATGAATTCTTCTTGTGGTTCTATATAAAGTGCCATTTTTAGTTTCACTACAGCTTATGAACTGATGTTCACTATTGTTTGTTTTGCTGTTGTTTTTTGCTGTCCTGATTATCTAAAATCATCAGGATGTTATCTAAGCTTTAATTGTTCATCTGTACAGGTAATCTGCCTGAATGTTAGCAGCAATCTCAGCCTCCCATCGATCTCCATTGTTCAACAGTTTCTCCTTATTATACAGCAGCTCTTCATGAGTCTCAGTGGCATATTCAAAATTAGGGCCCTGGCACATAGAGAGGGGAAAATGAGTATATTATCAGTGGAACCAGTGTATGACATGAACTGTTTTGGACCAAATGACAACTCTGCGATGTATTACGTATATCTACTGCATCTATATATGCACAGTATATCTATCTGTATCTTATGTGTTAGTGTAATATATGTGTGTACCTCTACAATTGCATCCACAGGACAGGCCTCCTGGCAGAATCCACAATAAATGCACTTGGTCATGTCAATGTCGTAACGGGTTGTTCTTCTGCTGCCGTCTGCACGGGTCTCTGCTTCTATAGTGATGGCCTACAGGAGACAAAAGCACTGCTGACACACATCCTGTAGAGGTAATCGCAGGGCATGAGGAGATAACTAAAACAAACTATAAAAACATTTGCTGCTCAAAACAGACTTTAACTAAACTAAAATAAAATCTAAATCTAAAAACTTAAATATAGCTAAAAAATAAATAAATAATTGTATTTCAGCTTCCGTAGTTGCCATGAATATACTTTTTTTTTTACCATGAATATATCATTTTCATTTAGTTTGAACTGACGATATAAAATAACTAAAACTATAGTTGAAATAAAAAAAAATAATAATTATATAATGATTAAAAAGACAAATTACAAAAACAATCATTTAAAATAATGTAATTTCAAAATATGAATAAAATCTATAATAGCATTTAATAATACTAAAATAACAGTTATTTATACCTGAGCAGGACAGACAGCCTCACACAGTTTGCACGCAATACAGCGCTCCTCTCCATTTGGATACCTGCGCAGAGCATGTTCACCACGAAAACGGGGGGAAAGAGGGCCTTTCTCAAATGGATAATTGATAGTAGCTGGTTCTCTAAACAAATAACTCATGGTCATGCCCAAACCTGCAATACAGACACAGAATATAATAATAATAATAATAATAATAATAATAATAATAATAATAACAATAACAACAATAATAATAATAATAATAATAATAATAACAACAACAATAACAATAATTATAAATTATTGTTATTTTTTGTTAGCAATATTTTTATAATTATTTTAATTATTAGTATTATTGTTATACTTGGCTATACCTGCAGCAGTCAAAGACTATAGCGATAATAATATTACTACTAATAATGATAAAACAAAAATAACAATTATTATTATTGCTTACGCATGCAATAGACATACAATATAATATTTATTATTGTTAGTATTATTATTAATGATTATTATATTTGTTTCAGGTTTGGACATTAATAATATCAATAATAATAATAATAATAATATATTATTATTATTTTTTTGTTAGCAATATTATTATAATTATTTTAATTATTATTATTATTATACATGGCTAAACCTGAAACAGTCACAGAATATAGCAATAATAATATTACTAATATTACTACTACTACTAATAAAACAAAAATAACAATATTTATTATTATTATTATTATTAATGCTTACACGTGCAATAGACATAAAATATCATATTTATTATTCATTAATAATAATTATTAATATATTTTTTTCTGTATGACAGGTTTGGACATTAATAATAGTAGTAGTAGTAGTAGTAGTAGTAGTAGAATAATAATAATAATAATAATAATAATAATAATAATAAATTATTGTTATTTTTTGTTAGCAATATTATTATAATTATTTTAATTATTAGTATTAGTATTATTATATGTGGCTAAACCTGCAACGGTCACAGAATATAGCAGTAATAATATTACTAATATTACTACTACTACTAATAAAACAAAAATAGCAATATGTATTGTTATGATTATTATTATTGCTTATGCATGCAATATACATTAAACATAATATTTATTATTATTATTAATAATAATAATGATTATCATATTTGTTTCCGTACGGCAGGTTTGGACACAATAATAATAAAAATCATAATAGTAATAAATTATTGTTGTTATTTTTTGTTAGCATTATAATAATTATTATTATAATATTAATTATTAGTATTATTATTGTTGTACATGGCTAAACCTGCAACAGTCACAGAATATAGTAGTAATATTACTATTACTACTACTACTACTACTAATAAACAAAATTAACAATATTTATTATTATTATTATTAATGCTTAAGCATGCAACAGACATAAAATATAATATTTATAATTAATTAATAATAATAATTATCGTTATATTTAATTATAGCAACAACAACAACAACAACAACAATTTATTATCATCATTATTATGTATTTGAACAACACAAATTTATATATCGTAAAACCTCCGCATGATGATCCAAATGCAAAAAAGTACCATAAATACATTATTCACACACACACACACACACCTCTGAATAGTTCAGTCCACAGCAGTGTTTGTGCTGCACGGTCTGTGATGGACTTCATGTCCATAGGCAACTCCTCAGCATTCACATTTTCTATAGAGAGACAAAAAGAGACACTGTATGCGTGACAACGGTTTATGTTGTGAGGATGTACAGGTCTATGTGTGTATGATCTTACTGTAGCCTCCTCTGTGGACAGTAAGGCTGAAGGGACGAACAGGCCCAAGTCTGATTGCAAAAGTGCCTTAATGATATAAAACAATTTTGTTTTAATAAAATGACAAACTATTCCACTACAGCCACTCCAGTAATCTCACTGTACAGTCTGCTACATCATCACACCTAAACATCTAAACTCACCTGTGCGGCATGAGGAGTACAGTATGCGCAATGTCATCATCTCCATCCTAATCTAAAGAGAGATAAATACTTACATTCATGATTTATATAGTTTTATGTTAGTGGTACAAATACACCTCTGATGTTGAGATTGAAACAACTGGGCTTTGTGCCAAATGAACAGATCTGTGCCATAAGCCTGCTGGTAATCTCCTTTCCTGTCAGACCTTATGAAACAACTTGTGTCATACAAGTAAATTAATGTTTTACAAATGCCACCAAAACAACACATTGTTCTGAGGTATACTAATAATCGTATTTAATATTTTATTTAATATGATAAAATTATATTTTTAGGCAGAGACGCCGACTAAAGTTAGCAGTTATATCTTTTATTTATTTTTTTATTTAATTGTTTACCCTATTTACAACTTACACTTTAAACCCCCAAAAGTAATGTAACGCGAAATTCACACATAACAGTGTCCCGCAATGTCCCGTCTTGTTAAGCAATGATAAACAGCAGTAAAAACAATGTAACTTTCCGTTGATTACCTATTAAAATTATTCGAAATTATACGTAATCATAGTATTTACCTCACCAGGATGCTTCGCTCGGTTGGTTAGTGATTACAGGATCTTTCCAACACTTGCGCTTTTAAGAGTGCCCGTTGATCACGTGGTGTCCCTCAACCTGCTGCGTGACAGACAAGATCATTTATTTGTGTGTCTTTATCTTGCATCTAAATGCCACTTGTGAAATGTTGTTTATTTTACTTTATTATTCTGTATTTTTTTATTTTGTATTTTGGGAGAGCTGGGTATTAAAATTAATGGGTGGAGATGACATCTAACCCTACCCCTTAGTTCACACAGAGGCTGGACATCCAGAGAAGGGCAGCTGGAGGCCATTCGGCTCTGCAGTGAGCAGTACTTGAAATTAAGTGGGATGACATGTTACGCAGTGGCACATCCGGTTTCATTGGCATGTCCCAGTGGATTTTAAACTTTAAATTGTAATTTTGTACAACCATTATGCTTATTCACACTGTGAGATTTTATATCCATTGTGTCCCGCTGTAACATGTATTGTAGCCTAACGTAGGCCTGAACTGTAAATGTATTGTTACATAAATAAATAAATAATAAATACATACATGCATACATACATAAATATATAAAGCATACTTCTGTGAATTTTTTTTTTTTTTACAGTTGTGGATGGAAAAGGAGAATCCTTTTAAAAGGAGAAAGAATTTATTCTTTTTATTAAATGTCAAATTAATGTATTCATAAAGTTTATAAATCCACTGTAGCTACGAATAATCCTCTGCTACTATTTCGAATAAAAACATTCTAACACAGAATCTCAGCTCTGCTTGAGTCATGATATCATAAAGGAATTTAGAACGTTCGGCGCGACTATATAAAGCGCGAAACTCACTGCTCACTTTGTGGCGAGTTAGGAGTGTGTTATCAACAGTGTTGACCGTTTGCAGTTTGCAGTTGTTGATAGCGTTTTACAGTGTTATTATGGGACAGCGAGTATCTCGTAGAGAGAAAGCGGAGAGAGGAGGTGAGTGTGTGGACGGGGTCAATCCCCGTACAACACTGACACCCACCGACCACACGGCGGAGCTCCATCCTCGTCCTGACGAGACGCCTGTGGGTACCGGTGAGGGAGGCGGGCAGGAGAGGAAGGAGAGAGGGGGAGACAAGACAAAGAAGAAGAGGCAGAAAAAGAGGAGGTTTAGGAGGTTTGCCTCCTTCTTCTGTTGTTTGTCTCGCCCCAAGTCCACCAAAGCTCAGGGTGAGCAGGTGGAGCAGGGTGAGGAGGACCAGGGCACTGATGGGACCCCATCCAGGAGCTGTACTGATGGTAAATAATGAGCTCTGAACATAAAAAAAGTCTGACACACACATATAAACACCCATATAATCATCAAACATCATACAAATGCAGATTAATGACTCTTTCCACTACAAGTGTTAAATGTTATTAATGTATGGTTGAACATAGTTTGAAGAAATTTAATATTTCAAGATTTCAAGTTATCAAAATAGCCCTTAAATAAATAATCAATATGAGTATGTAATATTTTATTGATATTAGTTGATTAAAGCAAGGTTTTGGTTGATATTGCTCTCTTTAGATCAGACTTCTCTACAGGACGTCACCTGTTCTGTAGAGGACAATGATCATCAGGAAGCTCCTTTCAGTGCTCCTGAAGTCCCCCCCACTGCTGAGGACCAGCAAATGGAGGACGTCCAGCCTCAAGATCAGGACAGTCCAGTCAGTCCGTCAGCAGATCACAGTCCATCACATCTGCTGAGACATCTGGACTGTGACAAGATCATGAGGGACGAGGGTGAGTTTATTGTTATAACCCAAAATATAACACACACACTCTAAAGAATATAAATATTAATAGATCTGAGGTGCGACAACTGAATTTTAAATCTATATTTATCAATGTATTACTCAATTAAAATCAAGTAATTATAAGTATAATAATTATATGAGAATTAGAAACAATGTTAAAATAGTTTTAGAAAAAGTATGGCATGCCATACTGCAGGATACTGCTTCAGTAAACAATAATAAAACTTGAAAATAAAAATAAGACTGTAATTATATTTTAATAGACCCCATTTGCTGGACATATTCCATCGGCGAGAAGTTGGGGGAAGGAGGATGCGGCTCTGTCTTTGCAGGGACCCGTGTTGAGGACGGCCTTCAGGTGGCTGTGAAATTCACAGAGAAGGGAGAAGACGAGCCGTACCTCAGCCTTGTAAGTAGACTGTGCTCTCTCTGTCATCTCCTCTCGATCACTGTTTGCAATTTATAACATTTTAGATTCATGTAAAACACTGAGTACAGATATTTTAATAGACAAACAGACTGATCTATTTTCTTTATTTGAGAAACCTCATCCACCTTACCATCAAAAAATCGGTCTTTATTCTAGCCTGACCATCCCAATCCAGTCCCAGCAGAGGTGGCTTTGACAGTCATGGCCAATCAAGGCCCCCGCTGTCACCACATCATCGAGCTGCTGGACTGGCAGGACAATCCTGACCATTACATAATGGTCTTAGAGCGTCCCTCGCCATGCATGGATATGCATGATTTTTTGAACATCACGGGGACCTCTTCACTGAGGCGTTGGTGCGCCATTTCATGCGGCAGGCAATTGACGCTGCTGTTGTTTGCTGTTCCCGGGGGGTCTTCCATCGGGACATAAAAATGTCCAACCTCCTGGTCAACACCGAGACCATGGAGGTCAAACTAATTGATTTCGGTGTTGGGGACCTCCTGAAAAGCTCACCCTACATCTTCTTCAGTGGTATGTATGATCTCTCAAACATGTAGTTTGGGACTTAAACTCTAGTGAGCAGTTACAGCATGTCTTCAACAGACTGAACACAGCAAGATGTTAATATAGTCAAAACATTCTCTAAAGAAGAAAGCCAATCATAATGTTATTTTTGTTGACTAAAATTAAATGCCATTTCATTCAGAATATAGTGAGAAAACTGGTAAAGCAAACTTAGACATGTGACAAACTCTTTCCTCCAGGGACAGCAAATTTCTGCCCTCCCGAGTACTTCACGAAGGGCGAGTACCTTGGGAAGCAGGCAACGGTGTGGTCACTGGGGGTCCTGCTTTTTAACATGATGACCAACCGTTATCCATACAGCAGCGACATAAAATTAATGGACGCCAATGTGTGGACTGAGCCGGACTTCTCGGATGGTAAGAACTTCATCATGCAAAACACAGAAAACAGGGCCTTCATAAATAAATACCTTAAGGATCATTTAGGAAGCATGTGTGAAGTTGAAGAAAATAATGAGAGATTTCTCTTTTTTTTCTGCACAGAATGCTGCCGTTTTATTCGTGGTTGCCTGAAAAGCGACCCGGAGCAGAGAGTCCTTCTGGAGGAGATGCTCTCCCATGACTGGTTCAAGGTAAGTCTAAAACAGGCTAAATTGATTTTCAAGATTTATTGACATTTGTTTGATTGTTTGTTTTTTGTCTCTTTGTTGATTTGGTTTGATCAGAATATCTACTGCAACTGTCATATAATCAATCATATACACTGCACAGATGTTATTTTGTATTTTTGTACCACATGAAGCATGTTTGTACAATTTGTAATTGTGTTTCAGGTCATGTAGGTCATGGTGAGGTCAGTCTTGCGTCTGGCGGGCTGACACAGGTGGCTCCTCCATCCCTCCAGCCTTTGCGTCTTGCGGGGCTGGCAGGCCTTGGTTGCGTCTGGCGCCTTGGCTTGAGGCAGTAGTTTTAGCGTCTTGCGGAACTACTCGCCTAGGGATGTGAGTTTTAAATAGTTAGTTTAGTTTTAGTTAGTTAGTTCTCCATCTCTCCAGCCTTAGCGTCTTGCGGGGCTGGCAGGCCTTGGTTGCGTCTGGCGCCTTGGCTTGAGGCAGTAGTTTTAGCGTCTTGCGGAACTACTCGCCTATGGATGTGAGTTTTAAATAGTTAGTTTAGTTTTAGTTAGTTAGTTCTCCATCTCTCCAGCCTTAGCGTCTTGCGGGGCTGGCAGGCCTTGGTTGCGTCTGGCGCCTTGGCTTGAGGCAGTAGTTTTAGCGTCTTGCGGAACTACTCGCCTAGGGATGTGAGTTTTAAATAGTTAGTTTAGTTTTAGTTAGTTAGTTCTCCATCTCTCCAGCCTTAGCGTCTTGCGGGGCTGGCAGGCCTTGGTTGCGTCTGGTGCCTTGGCTTGAGGCAGTAATTCTTGCGTCTTGCGGAACTACTCGTCTAGGGATGTGAGTTTTAAATAGTTAGTTTAGTTTTAGTTAGTTAAATCCAATCATATTATCAACAGTGGAGTCATCCAGAGCATGCCAGAGCTCTCTGTCAAGCCCGCTTCACAAGATCCTCTCACTGCCACTCCAGAGGTTCCTTCCACTGGCGTCCAGATCCCAGAGATCCATGTCACAGATCCATCAGGGGTTTCAGTCATGGACACAGAGCTCTTTTATTCAGCGGCCTTCGATCCAGAAAGACTGTGATGGCTATGGTAAAGGGTTCCTGTCACTGCTGCAGCAGAAGCTGCTGAGGCTCCACAGAGGTTCCTCACTTGATAGTCCCAGGTGACCTATTTCACATCTTCGCTGGTCCCTGAGATTCCTCACACTGCAGATCCAAAGATTCTTGCCACGGGCAGCTGGGTCCAAGAGATCCTATCAGGGCCACTTCTAGAAATCAATGTGAATGCCGCCCTAAATGCTGCTGCTCCAGAATCTGCTGAGGTCAGTGAGGTCAGTCACAGGCATGGCATGTCACGCGACAGGGTACCTTTCCAGAGCTGAAGGTCCCGGCCTGAAGGTTCCTGCTGCTGCTGCAACCCCAAAACCTGCTATGTTTCCAGAGCTCTTTGTCATGACAGCTCAAGTTGCAAAACTTCCCAGAGGTTTCTGACACAGTCGGGTCACACTGACACCCGCCATGTCCACCACAAAGGTTCCTCTCATAATGGGAAAGAACAGAAAGAAGTTCCAGTTAAGGCTGCCCCAGTGTTTGCGGTCGTAGCCTCAGCCAGCGCTGGTGTTAAAGGCAGCTTCAGTCCCAGAACTCCTCTCTCAACCTCCCTGGTCCCAGAGGTTCCTGCTAAAGCCGCTCTGGTCTGAGAGGATTCTGTCACATCTGCATCAGAAGATCCTCTCACAGCAACAGTGTTTCCTGTCACTGCTGTGATTCATCCATAAATACATTACACCTGTGTGTCACAATAAAAATACTATGTGATTGTGAAAATACACAAAAATGTGTTGTTTTTATGGGAAAACATAATCTGGAAATAATAACTATTCCTATGACGCTTACGCCTTGAATAATAAACTCAGCAGGTAAATAATACCAGGTAAGTTGTTAACGTTATGCACGCCTTATTTTGAAGTAACAAAACGAGTTCACTTTCACTATAGTTTATCAATTTTAAATGTGTTTCACTACAATATTAGTGGTTAAAACTTGTTTGTGTATATTAAATAAAATTAAAAAATAAACCAATAAAAATAATTACACAGTGGTGATTTGGGGCAACTTGGTGTCTTAGTAGGCCCAAATGCCTGGCAAACTCCAACCCCTTATAACGATTAGTAGAAGGTTTCTGATTGATCAGTACATTTTTCCAGCTGTGCTAAATGGCAGTTACAAATAGCAGATCATCATTTTTTTGCAAATATCATTGAATTAATTTACAGTTGAGGTCAAAAGTTTACATACACCTTGCAGAATCTGCAAAATGTTTAATATATTACCAAAATAAGAGGGATCATACAAAATGCATGTCATTTTTTTTATTACTGACCTGAATAAGATATTTCACATTAAAGACATTTACATATAGTCCAAAAGAAAAAATAATAGTTGAATTTATAAAAATGACCCTGTTCAAAAGTTTACACCCCCTTGATTCTTAATAATCATTGAGCATTTGAACCTTCTGTAATAGTTGCATGTGAGTCCCTCAGTTGTCCTCAGTGTGAAAAGATGGATCTCAAAATCATACAGTCATTTCTGAAAAGGGTTCAAATACGCAAAAATGTTGAAAAACCAAAGCATTTGTGAACAGTGGCCAGTTTTACTGTTCAGGACAAACAAGTGAATCATGAACAACCATCACTAAACCAATAAAAAAACACAGCTGTGGATAATTCAGGCAAAAATTCTTATTTTCTATTGTGGACTATATGTAAGCATCCTTTATGTAAATAAAAATAACGTGCATTTTGTATAATCCCTCTTATTTTGGTAAAATAATTCACATTTTGCAGATTCTGCAAGGTGTAAGTAAACTTTTGACCTCAACTGTATATCTGAATGTTGTTTTTAAAATAACTACCTGTCCCACTTTGACAACAAAGGTGTCACATTTACCACAGTTCAGGGCGAAATGTACTCATTTCAATGAGGAAGCATTTTAAGTTTTGTATGAAACACTTCCTTTTTGATTTGTATGGTGCAACAGTATTTATTTTTAAATAGTATTGAAATATGAGACATTTGGAATATATTTCAAAACAAAGTCGATGACAAATCCTCAAGTTTTCCACTTCATCTTCCTTTACTCTAGTCTTGCAGACTGACAAATAAAGTAAAAATATTCATTATAGTCTTGCAATCAATGTGACGTTACCTGATATATGTCATCATCACAGGGCGCTAGTAAAACGCCACTTTCAGTTCCTTATAATGGCGAAAGAAATCACAGGGTTATTTGATTTTCATAGTAAAGGAGGATCCAACATGCCAAACACGCACACACACATATGCACAACCACACACTAGCTGACTTTACAGCGGAAGTCTTTGTCTTAGTTGTCTTCCCTCCCATTAGAGGACAACGGCACCTTTGAGTTTGGCAGAAGCGTGAAGGTAACTTGCTCTATTGACTTTTATCGCACAATTAACTGTTTTTCTTTTGTTCTGCTATATTAATGATGATTTAATGTGCATTAGTAAATATGGTTTAATTCCGAATCAGTACATACTACAGGTTAAACATCAGGGCATACTCTGGTGCTATGTATATTGTGTCATGCAACGGAGTTTGCTTATAAAATGGCGCAGAAATGAGATTGACATTGAAATCTATTCAATATCAAACATGACATCCTGTATCTGAATGCATTTCTCCCTCATACACACATAGATGTCTGGTAATCCAGACCATAGCAAGGATGAGGAGGAGAATCACGGGCTGGAGGTCACGGTTGTGGAGACTAACCGTTTTGGCTTCATTCTAGGGAATGGAGAAACTGACAGGTCAGTGTTGATGTCTGTTCATAACATCTCAGAGTTTGGGTGCAACTTGATTTAAGTGTTAGTGACTGTATTTGAAAGATGTTAGTCCTAGTTGAACACAGTGTCTGTGATTAAATATATAATCTGTCGTCAGATTACTTTTGCAACACGCTTTTTAACCAGTATCAACAGTACTGATGATTCGAAGTTACCGTTACCTTCCGCACCTCTTACTCTCATTTTCTCCTTCTCAACATCCTGTCATGTTACCATGGTGATTTCTAGCCTGTCAGAGTGTGGTTTCCTGTTTTCTGCGTGTTTGCCTCTTGTGACACTCATGCTTTGCTCTGGTACGAGGACGTGCTTTAGTTAGAGAGAGTTAGGAAGCAGGGTAAAGGTGTGTTATTTTCTGCTTCGGTGGAAAGTACTTCACACTTACTGTGATGGTGACAGTGAAAAACCACTGTATTGTGAGTGTAGTGTTGATGATTGTGTGTTGCTGTTGTTGACAGTGATGGTCCATGTCCAGAGTTAGTGAGACATCGAGAGTCCAAGTGGCTCAGCCTCATGACTCAATGGGAGCAAGTGGTGGAGAAAAAGAGCAACAAGGTGTGTCTGTCTTGCTGTTGTGTACTTGTGTGTAAAACTGCATGTAAGAAAAAATCAAATCTGCATCTGGCAGATTTCAAATATTAACTTGTGGGCCACATTCTTACCTAGGGATATATCATAGAGACATAGGAGACATTTTCAGTTGAGAGAAGTGTATAATTTGCATTTTTGTTGTTGTGGCAAGATTTGCATGGCCATGCACCACATTTCTTCAAAAAATGCTAAATCAAGTATCAACGTTTCAGTCGTGCAAAGATAAAATTAGAAATTTTGTGCCAACCCCTGTGGAAAAACAAGTACAAGCATACTTTTAATAAAGAGTACTTACAGAAATGCTATACTTTTTTGTGCAATCTGAAAGTAATGTTTTCAACACTTAATGACACTTAACACTTCATGTTAAGTGAAATTAAATAAAATGTATTAGAATTTAAATGTATATTAAATGCAGTTAGCTGAACATTACAACCCACTTAAGTAGGGCTTAAATATATATTTACATATAATTTCATATTATACCGACATGCATTTATGGTAAAACTAAAATATATTTGAATGTAATTGCTATTGAAACTTGTATGCCTTTGTTTTGTCTCAAGATGCACATCAGTAATGTTTTTTCCTTAGCACGTTTATAAAAATTACTTAAATGTGCTAATTGAACTATGGCGTAATCCTGGTTTAGTCTAAGCCCTGTCTGTGAAATCGTTTATTATAAATATAATATCAAATAACACTACTGTTAAAATTGTAATCATATGCTTTACAATATGTTATGTGCAATATGTTAGTCAACACATTAAAAATAAATGTTGGCTACTTTTAAGCATCACAAAATGATTAAAACATCATTTTTTAAAACATCACTTCAAATTGCACTTTTACGTGTTACTGAAAGTGAACTCTCTTAAAGTACAATTAAGTACCTTTTATTTCATAAATATATGATTTTATAGTAGTTTATATATACACCACCAGTCAAAAGTTTATGAACAGTAAGATTTTTCATGTTTTTTAAAAAGTCTCTTCTGCTCACCAAGCTTGTACTTATTTGATCCGAAGTACAGCATAAACTAAAATTTTGAAATATTTTTACTATGTAAAATAACTTTTTTGTATTTGAATATATTTTAAATATACTATTATTATGTTGAAAACAGCTGAGTAGAATTTTTTCAGGTTCCTTTGATGAATAGAAGGTTCAGAAGAACAGCATTTATCTGAAATAGAAATCTTTTGTAACATTATAAATGTCTTTATCATCACTTTTAATTAATTTAAAGCAGCCTTGCTTAATAAAACTATTAATTTCTATCATTTCTTTCCAAAAAAACTGAATGGTATAATGTATAATATTACAAAAGCTTTGTTTTTTCCTTTGTTTTTGTTTTTTAGATAAATGCTTATCTTTAGATCTTTATATTCTGCAAAGAATCCTGAAAAATGTTCTGTTTTAAATATTGATAATAATAATAAACGTTTCTTAAACAGCAAATCAGCATATTATAATGATTTCTGACGGATCATGTGACACTGAAGACTGAAGTAATGATGCTGTATGAAGTAATGTAGCTTTTATCACAGGAATAAATTACATTTAAAAATATGTTCAAATAGAAAGCAGTTATTTTAAATAGTAAAAATAATTCACATTTTTACTGGTTTTGCTGTACTTTGGATCAAATAAATGCAGGCTTGGTGAGCAGAAGAGACTAATTCAAAAAAACATTAAAAATCTTACTGTTCAAAAACTTTTGGCTGGTAGTGTATAGTATGTTTTTAAACACCTGTAAACTGTAGAGGCCTATTTACGGCATCTGAAATTGATAAATCAAGAACCAGTTAATGAATTAGGAATGTGTAAATTGTCCAGATTAAAATTAAAAGGCCATTAAAAGTCTCCTGTTTGAATTAGATGTGATGACATACCAAACAATTGAACTAGTTTTGAAGACAAATGTATTCAGCTGATTCTTTGAGCATTGATTTGTTTGTTGATTATTGTGTGAGACCTCATATATCACTGTCAGTTGGCCTACATATGATACAGGATGTTGAATGTCAAATACAGCAGGCTGCAAATGAGTGCCAAACTCCTCTGTATGTACCTTGACCAGTTATGTAAAAAAAAGGGGACCGTTATATTTAATACTATTATATGTGTTTACTTTACTTCTGGATGTGCTAACATTTCTAAAAGTCTGAATAAATTCTGGAGTCATTTGCTTTTAGAAAAGCTTTCATTACGTGAGTTTTACAATGGCCGACTGCATGGCTCAGCTCCCTTCCTTTGTCTCAGGTCAAAGGTCAGTGTCAGAAGGGCATCCCAGCATCCCTCAGGGCAAAGGGCTGGCCGCTGCTCTGTGGAGCTAAGGATAGAAAAGAAAAAAATCAAGAATTAAAAACTTACGAAGTAAGTGATTTGTCATATGTGTTTAATGTTTTTTATACTGTTATATAAGGCCTGTTTCTCCTCGTGACTCGTTTAGCGTTTAGTTGAAGCTCCGGATCATCAGGGATGGACTGATATCATTAAACGAGACACAGACAGACAGTTTCCCTTCCATGAGATGTTCCAGTCCAAAGACGGTCATGGGTACTGTACTATTTTCCCTGCTCTCGCCTAATGCAAATATGCTCTGTAGCATTATAATTCACAACATTAGTCATAAAGCTTCCTTTCTCATTCGGGGTCTGCATGTTTCTGGTCTCTGTATGAGCAGTCAGAAGGACTTGCTGGAGGTCCTGAAAGCGTACACACAGTATCGTCCAGACGAGGGCTACTGTCAGGCACAGGGTCCAGTGGCTGCTGTCCTTCTGATGAACATGCCTGCTGAGGTACTGCTTCTGTTATTATTATTTACCTGGTTAGACAGTAAATAACAAAGAGCTGTTACAGATTAAACAACCAAATGATATGCAAAACCTGACACATTCATAATGCATCACTGTACTACTACTACTGTACTTATTACAATTTAAAATACATGTTTTCTATGTGAATATATTGTATAATGTAATTTATTCCTGTGATGCAAAGCTGAATTTTTTCAGTCTTCAGTGTCACATGATCCTTCAAAAATCATAAAAATATGATTTGCTGCTCGGGAAACATTTCATATTAATATCATATTAAATGCTAAACACAGTTGTGCTGTTTAATAATTTTGTGGAAACCACAATGATTTTTTTCAGGGTTCTTTGATGAATAGAAAGTGTAAAAGAAATAGAAACCTAGGCTACTGCAGAAATAGTTAGCACTGTATGTTAGCATGCTTGATGCTTAACATGGCCTCATTGCTTTGTTTTAGGAGGCGTTCTGGTGTCTGGTGCAGATTAGTGAGCTCTATCTCCCTGGATACTACAGCCCTCTGCTGGTACGGCATTTTTACAGTAAATGTGCTAAATGTGCTTGAAAAGTGATAAATGGGCTTTATTTTTTTTTCTGTTTTCAGGAAGGTGTATTATTCGATGCTGCTGTTCTCTCAAGTGTGTTAAAAAAGCTGTGTCCAGCCGCACACAAACACCTACAGAATCAGGGGGTGGAGCCTCTCATGTTTGCCACTGATTGGCTGATGTGCCTGTACAGCCGTCACCTGCCTTTTGACACTCTGCTTAGAGTCTGGGATCTCTTTTTCTGCTATGGTTTGTTTTTAACTATATATCTGAGTGATTTAAAAGTGCACTAAGTAAATGTTTACAAGGTTTACATACATCTTGCAGAATCTGCAATATGGTAATTTTACCAAAATAAGAGGGATCAGACAAAATGCATCTTATTTTTAATTTATTACTGACCTGAATAAGATATTTCACATGAAAGATGTTTACATATAGTCCACAAGAGGAAATAATAGTTACATTTATAAAAATGACTCTGTTCAAAAGTTTACATACACTTGATTCTTAATACTGTTGTTCCCTAAAGGATCCTCAGCTGTGTTTTTTTGTTTAGTGATAGTTGTTCACAAGTTTCTTGTTTGTCCTGAACAGTTAAACTACCTGCTGTTCTTCAGAAAAATCCTTCAGGTCACACAAAGTCTTTGGTTTTTCAACATTTGTGTGTATTTGAACCCTTTCCAACAATGACTGTATGATTTTGAGATCCATCTTTTCACACTAAGGACAACTGAGGGACTGGTCTGTAACTATTACAGAAAGTTCAAACACTCACTGATGCTTCAGAGGGAAAAACAATGCATGGGGGTGGGGGTGAAAACTTTTGAAATGTAAAGATTAGGGTAAATTGAACTTATTTTGTCTAATGGGAAACATGTATGTATCTTCTGTAGCTTCTGAAGGGCAGCACAAAATTAAAAAAAGTGATACTTAAGCAAAATAAGAAAAATGTACACATCATCATTTTGTTCAAAAGTTTTCTTAAAAGAAGAAGTCCACTTCCAGAACAACAATTTACAAATAATCTACTCACCCCCGTCATCCAAGATGTTCATGTCTTTCTGTCTTCAGTCGTTCTTCATTGGTGCCATGATTTTGAACTTCCAAAATGTAGTTTAAATGCAGCTTCAAAGGGCTCTAAATGATACCAGCCAAGGAAGAAGATAAAAATAAAAATTTGTATACTTTTTAAACACAAAAGCTTGTGTAGCACTTGCTCTGGGATGCGCGTCCATGACGCTACATACTATGGAATCACGTTTAAGTTCATCGTTTGTGTACTCCGGCTCAAAAAGGTAGGATATGGCAAAAAACTACATCTCATTTTCTTCTACAACTTCAGAATCGCCCGACATCGTTGTACTTTTTTGTTTGTGAACAGCGTTTGACTTACTTGCACTTCCTTAGTCTTTGCGTGTTTGCTTTGTAAACACTGGGTCTGTAGTTCTGCCTGCGTCGTGCGTGACCTTTCGTCATGATTCTGTATTATGTAGCATCGTGGACGCGCATCCCAGAGCAAGTGGTACATGAGCTTTTGTGCTTAAAAAGTATACAAATTTTTATTTTTTGGATGACAAGGGGGTGAGTAAATTATTTGTAAGTTGTTGTTCTGGAAGTGGAGTTCTCATATGATGCATTGTGTTTCCTTTTGGAGCATCAGTGAGTGTTTGAACCTTCTGCAATAGTTGCATACGAGTCCCTCAGTTGTCCTTAGTGTGAAAAGATGGATCTCAAAATACACAAAAATGGTTCAAATACACAAAAATGCTGAAAAAAACAACAGATTTGTGGGATCTAAAGGATTTTTCTGAAGAATACTACATAATTGAAGACACATTTGTGACCCTGGACCACAAAACCAGTCATAAGGGTAATTTTTTCAAAACTGAGATTTATACATCATATGAAAGCTGAATATATAAGCCTTGTTAGGATGGGACAATATTTGGCTGAGATACAACTATTTAAAAATCAGGATTCTGAGGGTGCAAAAAAATCAAAATATTGAGAAAATTGCCTTTAAAGTTCTTCAAATAATGTTCTTAACAATGTATATGACTAATCAAAAATTAAGTTTTCATACATTTACAGTAGGAAATTTTCAAAATATCTTCATGGAACATGATCTTTACTTAATTTCCTAATGATTTTTTGCCATAAAAGAAAAATCAATAATTTTGACCCATACAATGTATTTTTGGCTATTGCTACAAATATACCCCCAGCGACTTAAGACTGGTTTTGTGTTCCAGGGTCACATTTGTCAAAAGTCTCCATTTGTCCTTAAAAGTCATCCATGTTTTATGAAAAAATACTTCTAATGTACTTCTTGCCATGTTGACCTGAAGTCTACTTACTGACCATATTGACCACCAGCTTGTGTTTGTTGCAGGTGTGCGCATTTTGTTTCAGGTCGCTGTGGTGCTGGTGCGGCGATGTCTGGGAGATGGACGGCTGCGAAAAGAGTGTGACGGACAGATGGAAACCTTGGAGCGGCTGCGAGGTGTTAAACAGCGTGTCCAACATGAGCAGGCAGATGCTTTTATCCACGAGGTAATATTACTGATTCTTTCAACTCACCTGAATAAAGGCCTGTTCACACCATAATGAATATTTCGGGTGAAATTTATAGCAATAAACAGTTTGATTTGAAAGACACATAAATTTGCATGCCAGCAATGAAACAGATTTTTACTAACACTCTTTCCATGGCACAGCAAAGATAGCTAACCAATGAGATTTTCATCACATGCCCAGAGCCAATTCTGCTAGATAAACCATGACTTGGTGGTGCTCATGAACTGACTATTTTGTTAAGCAACAGTAATTATCAGAGGAAGAATCCATAACAGGTGTTATGAGAAACTGGATAAGGGGCATTTCCTCAAAATTGGATGAGAAAATAATCGATATTACAAAAATAAAACGCAAATATGACTAAATGACGATATTAAAAGTCTAAAAGTCACTTGTTTTAATAAAGTAGTACTGTCCAACAGCAACACCCTTGGTCCATTGACTTTTTACAGACACCATAGCGTGCCGTGACTTTTCTGGGGGCTAATTGAGATGAATCGGGGAAAGTCACATGAGGAGACAATGCCTCCTCCACTGTGCTATGATCGGTTGTGACTGGATGTGATTGGTTTGTGTGATAAATCCCGCCTTTTGTTTTTGTGCGAAGACTGACGAATAACTGACTAATTATAAAGCAAGTAAACAACTCTCCCGCTTAGATATCACTGCTCTGTCACGTCAAAATAAAACTTTAAATGGCTTGAAAACATGACGACTGTGTCAGTTTTTAGTGAGCATTCAGTGTGATGAAATGAAAGATGCATCTCCGTACCTGTGACAGTGTTTACTAGGGTTTTATGATGATGACCCGAAAATAAGTTGGCTACTAAAAAGAACAGTTGAATATCAGTTCACAAATAAAAACCAGAGTGTCTAATTACAAGTGCAAACAGCCCTCCTTGTTGGCAGAGGCCATTTACACTAACTCCGCCCACCAACGTGTGATTGGGCGAGTCAGCATTACAAAAGACGATAATCTCGTAATAGCTCCGGTGGTGTAGATGGTAAAGTATGCGTTGTAGTTGTTTTTGATGCGGTTAACCCAGGTTCGAATATGCGTATTTTCACCTCTAATTAAGTAAATAATCGAAAAGTTGAATATAAAGTATTGGGTAGGGTTAGGGTAGGTGTAGGGAGGGATTTATTGTCCCAGTAAGGTGGCATCCATTTAATAATTTGAATTAAAATTATAATTTACACTCATGATTTTATTGCATACTGTTTTATTATGTACTTCAATACTTAGGTGCAGAAAATTGCCACTATTTGCAATAATACTATAAATATCAGAAAATCCTGCTAGTTGTAAATAGAATCTATTGCTTTATGTAAGCACCTAGTGTAAACATTAAGTGTAAAAGGGACATTAATATATATAACTAATAATATATATAACTGCCTCATTTTAAAACAACACCGCACACCACTGAATTAAATTACTGATTAGAAAAATCATCTAACTACGTTATAATGACCATTACTGTCTGTTTTCGTTAGCTTATGTACTAGAATAACACAGCAAACAGCTAGCTGATTTGCTTACTGACCTATCTATTTTTATATATTAATGTGTGGTCACACTTACTTAAGTACTTACAGTCATTTCAGTAGGACTCCACACGTTAGGGGAATTTGTGCAAGGGTGAAAAATTTTGCAATGGGTTGTAGTTTATCACACATATTCGCTGTGTTGAACAACATAAAGCTGATGGGTTTTAAAGTGACTTCTGTGTGAGCTGTGCTTCATACATCACTACATTATTGATAATAGACACTTCCGCCCACATAATTTTGGCAATGTGACGATGCAGAAAATTTCATTTTTAACATTTGTGTTGGTGTGAACAGACCTTAAAGGGACAGTACACCCAAAAATGAAAATTACACAATGATTTACTCACCCTCAAGCCATCCTAGGTGTATGTGATTTTCTTTTTTTCAGACGCATACAATCAGAGTTATATTAAAAAATGTCCTGGCTCTTCGAAGCTTTATAATGACAATGAATAGCTGTTGAGATTTTGAAGTCCAATAAATTGCATCCATCCATCATAAAAAGTGCTCCACATGATTTCAGGGGTTAATAAAGGCCTCAAGCGAATCAATGCGTTTCCGATGTCGTACATGTGATCACAAGAGTGGCGTTCCAGCAGAGAGCAAAACACCAGTCACAAATTAGAAGTACAAAACGAGGATTTGTAAAGAAAAATCAAGAAGTCAAGAATAGACTGTTTTTTCTTTGATGTAAACATTGTGAGACCAGCATATTCTCACTGGAGCTTATGCTACGCCTGTGTCCTATGTGATGCTTTCAAACGTCAATCTCTCGTGAACACGCGTACGACAGTTAGCAGAAGCTAAAGATTATGGTTCATAAAGTTTTAAATATGGATATTTTTCTTACACAAATGCATCGATTCACTTCAGAAGGTCTTTATTAACCACTAGGAGTCATGTGGAGTACTTTTTATGATGGATGGATGCACTTTATCGGACTTCAAAATCTCAACAGCCATTCACTGCCATTATAAAGCTTGGAAGAGCCAGAACATTTTTAATATAACTCCGATTGTATTTTTCTGAAAGAAGAAAGTCATATACATCTAGGATGGCTTGAAGGTGAGTAAATAATGGGGTAATTTTAATTTTTGGGTGAACTGTTCCTTAAAATCTAATCGACGTCTTTTTTTACTCAAATCCACTGTTACACCCACAGGTATGTTCGGTGTCCCTGTCCTTGGCGGACCTGCAAAAACAAACCGAGAAAGAGCTGGAGAAGTGGAAAAAAGACAAACCAAACTCAACCTTTGACCCGCGAGGGCGCTGTCACGGATACCGGATGGTTTGGGAGAGAGCGCAGGATAAACCAAAGGAACAAGAAAAGAAGGAGCGACCGAAAGGAAGCCTGACTCTTCCTCTCATGCGCTCACATTCTTCTCTCTCTCCTTCGCTTCTGCACAAGAAATGGAGGAAGAGGAGCAGTAAGACTGACACGGAGGAGTGGGATGGAGGGGGAAGAAAATTCTCAAGGAGTTTGATGGAGGAGAGCGACGATGAAGAGGTGAGGAGGAGGAGTGTGTGCGGTATTGTTGGGGAGCAAAGGGCTAAACGGGACAGGCTGGCAGATGAGTTCTGCGCACACAAAGATCACAACACACATCCAGAGATCTCAGTGGTGGTGTCCTCTAGCATGGACTGTGATGTTTTTGAGAAAGAGCCTACGGAAACTTTGAACCAACAGAAGGAGACAGAAACAGCACGAAGTCATGAGGAAGAAAGAACCGCTGATGTGGTTGTGTTTGTGGTTGAGGACAGCATACAAACACATCATCATATGCAGAACACAAATCAAGATGCACAGAGTACAGACGCACCAACAAATCAAAATGAACAGAATACAGACAAACAGACGTGTCGAGATGAACAGATCGTGGAGGAGGAGACTGAGGGAACTTCAGAAGCGTGTGAAGAAAGCACACCTGCTGAAACATCACAGGAAGACAACATACAGACTGACTCTAGTAAACAGGAAGAGGAAATACAATCAGACAGCAACATCCAGGAACACTGCAAACAAGAAGAACAAACAGAAGAAAGGTTGCCAAGCACCATAATAACTGGGGAAAATACTATAGAGACAGTGGTACAGATACATGTTGTCCTAGAGGAAGAGGGGTCTCAAACATCTAGTGATGAAGAACCTGTACATTCGGAAAGTCAGAGAGATTTGTTCGTAAGCACAGCTATAGAGAAAAATGAGGAGACTGAGCTTATTGGTGAAAACCATACTGATGCAGACAAGGAGGAAGGGATTCATCTTGATGTTCTCCCTGAGGAGACCACAGAGATATCAGACCCTTCAGGGTTGTGTGAGGAGAAAGATGACAAGATATTGGAGGACGACAGGCAAGATATAAGCTTAGACGAGAGCGACAGTCACGGTCATAGCAGTGGTAAAGAGACATTGCCACCACCTGAAATAGTGCTAACCTCATCCTCTTTAAAGACTGAACAAGAAAGTGAAACTGAGCATCCGGATATACCAGCAGATCCCAAACAGGAATTCCAAGAGCAAAGTGACACTGATGCTACTGTTACTTCTACAGAGTTGGAGCACTGTCCAGTAGAATCCACTGTGGGAGATGCAGAAGGATCTGGCAACCCAGAACAGAGTGAAGTGGATTCTGCTGATGGCACCATCATTACTGCACCTCAAGAGGTGGATGCAACAGTAATACTGACACAAGATGCTGAGACATGTTGTGACAAAGAAATCAGTGAGATCAATCCCATAAATAGTGAATTTGAAAATATAGTATGTTGTGAAGTCAGTGCTACTGACAAATCACACAGTGTAGAGGATGATACTTGTAGATCTGCCCATACAGAAAGCAATGAAATGGAAAACCCTGAATGCAACACAATAGATATCACTGTTAAATCTGGGAAATTAGAAAGCAGTGGTGTGGAAATTGCTGGATCTGGCAACCCAGAGAGCAACGAGGTCCCTGTTACAAGTGAATCTGAGGTCCCTGTTACAAGTGAATCTGAGGTCCCTGTTACAAGTGAATCTGGCGACCCTGAATGCAGTGTCACGGATGTTACATCTGAAACTGAAAAACTAGAAAGCAGTGGCGTGGATATTGCTGTTGATAAACCAGAATGTAATGATGTGCAAGTTACAAGTGGATCTGTCAACACAGAAAGCAACATTGTAGATATTGCTGTTGGATGTGACAATTCAGAAAGCAATGTAGTTTGTTCTCCTGTTGAAACCCCAGAATGTAATGACGTGCAAGTTACAACTGGATCTGGCAACACAGAGAGCAATGTAGTCGATTCTGCTGTTGGATCTCGCAAGCCAGATCCCAAAGAAGTGCGTGTCACAACTGAACCTGACAACTCAGAGACCAACAGCGAACATGTGACCACTGGATCTGGCAACACAGAATGCAACGAAGTGCCTTCTACAAGTAAATCTGGCAAACCTGAGAACAATATAGCAGATTCGGGTGATGACAAAGATCACGTCACAACCAAATCTGACAACTCAGAGACCACCAGAGAGCATGTGGCCAGTGCATCTAGCAACCCAGAATGCAATGAAGTGCCTTCTACAAGTGAATCGAGCAAACCTGAGAACAGCATAACAGATTCAGGTGTTGGATCTGGCAACCCAGATGACAAAGAGCATATCACAACAAAATCTGACAACTCGGAGACCACCAGAGAGCATGTGGCCAGTGGATCTGGCAACCCAGAATGCAACAAAGTGCCTTCTACAAGTGAATCTGGCAAGCCTGACAACAATATAGTGGATTCTACTGTTGGATCTGGCAACCCAGACTGCAAAGATCATCCTACAACCGGATCTGACAACTCGGAGACCAAAAGTGAGCATGTAACTGCTGGATCAGGCAACCCTGAGTGTAAAAAAGAGGATTGTGCTGCTGGATCTGGCAACCCTCATAGTGAATGTGCAATACCAGGAAACAGCCAGGAGTTAGAGTCTTCAAAATCTTCAAAATCCCCAAAGCCAAACCTCCGCGTGCGCAGGAGTTCCAGCTCACGGGTTTCCTATCCCACAATCCTCTCTGAGGACACGTTCAAAGAGCCACAGCAGCAAGAACACACACATTCAAAACAGACAACATCCACAGCGACACAAGAAACACAAGCTCAGCCCAACTCGCAGACAAAGTCAGGCCCACCGAAACGTCTGGGTCTGTTTCGCCGTCTCCGCGGGGAGACCAATAAAACCCCTGTCCCAAAAATCCTCATCCAGGACTTTAGTGAGAAAGAAGAGAGGCTGACAGCAAAAGAGAGGAGGAGGAGGAAGAGAGAGAAAGAGAGAAAAGAAAGAGAAGAGAAAGAGAGAAAGAAACGAGAGAAGGAATTAGAAAAGGACAAAGAAAAGGAAAGGAAAAAGCCTCAAACGAGAGGAAAGAGCTTCCAGGTGCTCAGCAAGAAGGGTGCTGATAATGTCGTGTCACCCGAGAACAGTGACTCTCAGAAAACTCACACCAGAAGAAACTCTGCTCCTTTTTCTGATGGTTATTTTTAAATAATCAGAGACTCGATCACATATTTGTATTCCGCAGTGGGAGTGAGATGTTTTAATGTGACTTGTGCAATGATTTGATGTGGCTTGTTATATTCACTGCTTCATCTCTTGGTTAAAAACCATAATTATTTTCATAGAAAAATAAAATCAGGAGGAGACACTTGTGTGTAAATGCATTCAGCAGTCTGTGAGGTTGTATGTAGGAGTTTCTTTCCACATCGAGTTCAATCGATGGGCGGTTATGACGTTTCTGTCTGATTTTCATCTTCACTGTCACTTGCGAGCACTTCCTGGCTCTGCATCGTCTGATTGGGCAACTGAGAGGGAGTAGGCAGAACTGAACCGAAGAATAATGAACAAAACTGAAAGACAAAAAAGTAGGGACTAAATATTACTGAGATCTTGGTTTTATATTTTTAAACAAATGATTGATTTAAATGATTATTGTACCTTTTTGTTGGGAGGTCCTTCTGCAAGTGCTTCCTCCTCTGGCTCCTCTTCACTGAATGAGTGCTTTCTGTTATTGCTGGGTGGTGGTGGGGATGTGGGTACATGTGACGGTCCAGGGAGTTCGCTGGTCTCCATTGCAATGAGAAATGAGTCCATGTCGTCGCTCATGAAGTCGTCTGGTGGTTGTTCTGCATCAGGACTGAGGGGAAAAAGTATTAAAATACAAAATATAAATCTATATAAATTTATAATAAATTTATTATGTTCTATATTTCATGAGTTTACTTACCGTTTTGTGTTGGAGTTGACGTGGTTCTTTGGATTCGAGTCCTCTGAGAGTGTAGCGAGGACAAAATTACCCTCCAGAACACTGTCTGTGACACTCAGGATAACTGGACTTGAAAAAACAACCACAAACACACATGAGTGAGAATACACAATACACTGATGTTTAAACATTTGGAGTAAGAGATTTGTTTTATAATAAATGCATTAGACTGAACAAAAGTGACAGTAAAGACATTTAGAATGTTACAATGTTTCAAATAAATGCTGTTCTTTTGAAATTTATATTCATAAAGGAATCCTAAAGTAGGGATAACTGTTTTCAACATTGTCGGAAATGTTTATTTAACAGCAAACCAGCATATTAGAATGATTTCTGAAAATTCAGCTTTGCATCACAGGAATATATTATATTTTAAAATATATTAAAACAGAAATTAGTTGTTTGAAATTGTAACCATATTTAATGATATTACTTTTTTGCAGTGTTTTTGATTTGCAGCATTGGTGAGGCATCTTTCAAAAACATAAAAAAAAAATGTACATATCCAAACTTTTAAATGGTAGCATATCAATTTGAAATATTTTCAAATACAGTGGGCAAAAAAGTGAACATTTTGCTAGTTTATAAGCAAATAGAAACTAACCTGCCTGGCTCATCAAAATACATTGAGATTGGAAGACCAGATGACTCAGCAAATACAAGCAAACCCTGATGGAAAACCAGCGAGACAAAAAAGTTAGTTTTAATGCTATAGCAAAAAATTTCAAGGTTAAAATATGTTCATAAATAAAACTGTGTAAGAACCATTTTTATTGTTGATTTTGGATTTACTTCGAGAGTGACAAAAAAAATAAGAGAGTAACAATAAATGGCAAAAGTTAAATAAAATTTCACTACATTTGTTTTTACCATAACAGTGAACCTTATCTTCTTGTGCATGATTATTCATGCTATTTAAAAACAAACTATTTTAAAAATCTTTCATCAAAATGTCACAATTCTACGAAGCCATTTTAGTACCATGTTAAAAAAAATAAATTAAAAAAAAATCTAAGATTACGAGATTAAAGTCGTAATACTTTAAGAATAAAGTCTAAATATTTTGAGAATAAAGTCTAAATATTATGAGAATGAAGTCCACTCCCAAAACATAGATTCACATATAATGTACTCACCCCCTTGTCATCCAAGATGTTCATGTCTGTCTTTCTTCAGTCGAGGAAAACATTTCAGGATTTTTCTCCATATAATGGACTGGTATGGTGCCCCGATTTTAAACTTCCAAATTGCAGTTTAATTGCATTAAATCCAGCTTCAAACGATCCCAGCCGAGGAAGAAGGGTCTTATCTAGCATAACGATCGGTTATTTTCATAGAAATAATAACAATTTAAATACTTTTTAATCTCAAGCTCGTCTTGTCTTGCTCTCCCTGTACTCTGTATATTCTGACTCAGGACAGTTAGGGTGTGTAGAAAAATTACAATATTACAGTATTTTCTCCCTCAACTTCAAAAATCATTTCAAAATCATCCTACATCGCTGGAGAAGTACCAATCCAGTCTTTTGCAAAGTGAACACGCAAGGAAGATCAAACACCCTTAACAAAAAAGTTAAAACAGTGATATAGGACGATTTCGAAGTTGAGGGAGAACATGAGATGGGAGTTTTTCGACATACCCTAACTGTCATGAACCGGAAAAAAAACAGTCCAAGCAGAGTGAGACAAGACGAGCGTTTGACATTAAAAAGTATATAAAATGTATTTTTTAAAATGAAAATAACCGATCGCTTCGCTAGATATGACTCATCTTCCTCAGGTGGGATAGTTTACAACCACATTTGGGATCGTTTACAGCTGCATTTAAACTGCATTTTGGAAAAATTCAAAATCGTGGCACCATATCAGTCCATTATACGGAGAAAAATGCTTAAATGTTTTCCTCAACATAATTTCTTTACGACTGAAGAAAGAAAGACATGAACATCTTGGAGGACAAGGGGGTGAGTAAATAATTTGTAAATTGTTGTTCTGGAAGTGGACTTCTCCTTTAAGAGAATAAAGTTGAAATATTACGAGAATAAAGTCAAAATGTTTCAAGAATAAAAAAATGTTTGGAGAATAAAGTCAAAATATTTTGAGAATAAAAGCAACACAGCACAAAATGACTGTGATAACTGGGTGGCTGCAATTAATGAATGGAAGATGTTAAATATTATTTCCAATCATTTAATGTATTATACTATGAATAAAACTTGCGTGCGAATAGTCACTTATATACCTCAGAAAAGACAACAATATGACTTGTGTCTTTAGAACATTTTATTGTTTTTAAAATGTGAGGAATGAAAGACTGGATGCCACAGACGTTTTTGGAGTAGGTGGTGGAATGTTCTCAAAGAAACTGTATAATTTAATGAACTCATTCACATGAATACAGCGATCTGTCACGCCACACTTAAAGACAATGAAAAACACATTGTTGTAAGACACATTGGGCCTCATTCATGAAACATGAACACAACAAACTTCTGTTTAAATCGCTCGTAAGGTTGTTTGACAGAAACTTTCAAATTCATGAAAATGTTTGTATTTTCAAAATGTTAGTTGGTACGAAAGAAATGTCCGCCTGCTCTCTACCACGTGTAAATTGTGTGTAAAACATTTTGATGACACTGAATTTTAATGCACTGGCATAATAATTACAAGTTCATTTGCCCTTGCCCTCTTTTTGAAAATTTTTTTTCCCATCTAAGTTGATAACTGCTTGTCACTGTTACTATTTACCCAGCCATAAATGACCAGCTGGTCATTTTAAGAAGAGTGCCTGACACTTTTTCAGCTGGCTAAAATCTCTTTGGTGGACACCTTATTGAATTTTTATTGTTAGGCATATGGCCTATTAGTCTTTTTTGCATTTATGCAATATACTGGAGTCAAACCTGAGAAAGTAGACCAGAATATTCCACTGCATTTCTAGACACGCAATTTGCGTAGCTGTAATTCATAGGCGGGGATTATGCTAATTGTGAATGAGCGTCCATGAGCGCCCTATTTATGAATGACTGGAATTCATTATCATACGTGTTTAACTATCAAATTGGACGTTTATGAAGCGTTAGTGAATCCGGAGGAGAATTTTTGGGAAGGTCTGTTTTACATGGAGATAACTCAGAATTAGCTCATATATTTACACAAGTTTCATGAATGAGGCCCATTGTTTGTATTTTGATATAAAACTTAAAGCTGAGACTTTGTTTTACATTAGAAGCACCAAAAGCACAAGGCTTATTGCTATTACTGGGTGGCTGGCGCACTACAAATAGGCCTAATGATTGCAATCAAAGATGTGAAATATTATTTCAAAGCATACTGTCCCTGCAAGTATAACACATGGTATGGTTTCTGCTAATAATCCTACATACAGTATATTCCAACAAATTCCGGTGTCCTGGCAACTTCTCCCAGTGCTCCCAATCTGGGCCATTTGCATGCGCAGACTATACTCTCAAAATTGCTACAATATAATTCTCGTAATTTCGATATTATTCACGAAACATTTCGACTTTATTCTTGAAATATTTAGACTTTATTGTGAAAATATTACGACTTTAATCTCATAATTTTTAATTTTTTTACTTTTTTTTTTTAAACATGGCACTAAAACGGTGTCATACAATTCTATCTGTCTTTAAAGAACCTTTTTTCCTGCTTATGTAATAAAGGCCACGTGGGTGGGGAAATTATTTTTATACATATTGTATTTAAAGATTCAATCAAACTATTTGCGCTAAAAACCAGTGTTTTTACATCAGTGAGCTGTTTTGTACAGATAAATGTAACTGGAAGCAGCTGGAACCCAAAGCCTCAACATATTCAAGTTACAAACAGATGTCCTCACTCTTAAATTTAAGAAATAGTTCACCTAAATATGAAAATTCTGTCATTAATTACTCACCCTCATGTTGTTCCAAACCCATAAGACCTTTGTTCATCTTCAGAACACAAATTAAGATATTTTGATGGAATCCACTAATTCTGCATAGACAGCAAGGCCCAGAAAGGTAGTAAGGACATTGTTAAAATAGTCCATGTGATTGAGCGGTTCAACCGTAATGTTATGAAGGTGTGAGAATACTTTTTGTGCCAAAAGAAAACACAACGACTTTATTCAACAATTTCTTCTCTTCCGTGTCAGTCTTTGCCACACGTGTGGTGCTGCTGATGCAGGAGCCAGCGTTTTGACACAGAACCTGGATGTGCTGCGCCTTGTTTACAAACAGAGGAATGCACACGAATTGTGAACTATTTTAATGATTTTATTATAGGCCTTGAACATGTCAGTTGCATTTGATTTCTCAGGTTTCATCAAAAATATCTTAATTTGTGTTCTGAGATGAACAAAGGTCTTACAGGTTTGGAAAGACATGAGGGCGAGTAAAGGGATAGTTTGGGATTAGGGATAGTTTTGGATGAACTATCCCTTTAAAAATAATATGGATGCTGGGGCCATGGGTCTTGTGGTTTGTATATATGAATGAATGTATATGAACACACTCACCCTGAGCTCTTTGAGGCAGAAGGTGACGCTGGTCTGAGTGCTGATGGCAAAATGATCAAACTCCTCCGCGCTCAAACACAATTCAGTCATCATTGCTCTTGACGAGTCTGAGAGAGGAAAAAAAACTTCATTTGACTTGATCTGTTTCATGCATATCACTAAAATATAGACTGACATGACTGATACCTGAATCATCCTCCACGTGGTTCCTGAGCCACACGCGATCACTGCTCACAGACAGATTGACCTCCTCCAGAGATGGAGGGAAATGCAAAACTGTGTCCACCATCAACCTACATCAGACATCGAAGCACAACAGAAAATGACTAAACAGACTCTAAATGGAAACACGAATTGGTTAATATTAATACCAAGGCATTAAAATAAATGCAAACCTGGGTTGAGCCTGTAGCACATTTGCACAACTCTCCTTATCAAACACGGCCTGCAAACTCTCACAGTCCTGAAAGGACAAATTGTGTGTTTTCAAGAGCCCTGTAACAAACACACACAGTTTAAGTGATCATACTGTACAATATGTCATTTCAATGCAAGATTCGACGTAAGTTAATTTAGAAAAATAAATCTTATACCCTAGGTTAGTCAAGTCAATTATGCTTTTCACAATCCTTGTTTCAAGGCAGATTTACAGAAATTCGCGATGTTAATATTCATAGTAGCTTAATATTTTAATGCCTTATAGTTGCATTGGAGATTTGCTAAATAGTATATATCACTTTTTATGTGAGTATATTGTAAGTGTGCAGTTAAATTTGAGTTTTAATCTAACTAACGTATCTTTAGCATAATGATTTACCGTGTTTACAGTGCAAAGTTATGGTCAACCGACTCTTTTCACTGTTCAACTGAATACGGCATTTTTCTACAGAGCGATCCAGAGACGCCAGGGACTTGAAGACAGCCTGAACACTCTGAAAAACACAAAAAATACAGACTAGAAAGAAAACATGAACTTCAAGGAGATTCTGAATTTCTTTTGATGCCTTATTACATTTTAGCCTCACTGAAAGACTTGTACATGCAAAAAAGAGGAAATTATTAATACAAAGACACATTCTGGTGTGTAAGTAATGAAAGGACAGGTATGTAGCTCGCAAAACCATGAGGAACTGCAGGGATGGAATAAACAGGAACAGGAAATGTTACCTTGATGGGCATTTTGCAGCGAAAGCTTTGGTCTGATGGAGCCTGAAATTTCTGGAAGAAGAGAGGAGACAGCAGGAAGCAGGCGAAGGCTGACCGGGAAGAGTTGACTGACCGCAGGGCCAACTAAAATAGAATAGAAAACAGCATTATACATTATTTCAACAACTCACATCTGACTAAATAAGCATAAACAATCATAAACACTGGAAACAAACACATAATGTTACCCCATCCTCCACAGGCTCCAAATACAGCTCCTCTCCGATTCTTGACAGGGAATGTATGGCTTTTGCTAAAACTACAAGTGTGGATCAGTCTACGGTTCATAATGTAATTTTAAACAAATGTTTACACAGAAAGCTTTATATCATTAGCGTTGCGTTTTAAATGTATAATGCAACTTTAAATAACGCGTCTTGAACAACTCCTACGAGTTTTTACCTTTCACGTTTCCTCCGGTTGCAACACAATCCATTATATTTTGCTTGTCAACAATATTCCTTTTAAACAAAGTTTACAAAAAGTAACGTTAACGTTATCCAACCGGCTCCAGCACAATTTTTAATAACGCGTCACGGAACCGGCCACATGACGCCAGCGGTCATTCTAACGCAAGAAACTGATCGTAAAGAAAATTAAGCGCTGTTATTTGTTATCCCATGTCATAAGGTACATTATTCAAAATACAAAAAAGTTGTTATGAACAGATAATTCAAGAACTTGGCAGTTGTGCGCCACTGTTTACTTCGAATCCGACGTGTGGCGCGTATTTTCTGCTCTAGCCAATCAGCGTGAGCGTTCAGACAGACAGCGTCTGCGTCATAACAAAGCGCCCATATACAAAAGATTACGTATGAAATGAACAGCATAAAAAAAGCGTAATATGAGCAACAGGTTCTGCGCAGTTAAATGACACCACAACAATATTAAGCATATTAGTTACATCAAAATAAACAGCTGTTTAAAAGACTAAATTAGTCATTTACAATTCTTGTGACCGCAGCACCACCTCACAATGTATTATAAACCATAAAACAGGCGCATTCCCACTAGTAACAACAGTTTAAAATAAAATTTTAGGACCTTAGATCATTAACCTTTTTTAAGGCTAATGCCAATCTATTGCATATATAAAGGACATTTAAGTCGTCTGTATAAACGAGTTTTAGATACAAACAACTACTGGTGTCCATCTTGAGACAAAAGAATGACGCTGACATATTTTAAGATCAGTCAATGCACGTTTCTTTCAGTTTAAAGCGTCCAGGCATGCATTATAATCTTAAGCCTTGTCTGGGAAAGCCTTGTTGGGGAAAGTTGACTGTTGCATTTTTAAGCAATTATGTGTCATTTATTAGAAGTTGATGCAACAAAAAATATTATGCTTGTAAATAAACAATTGTTGCACACCCCTGTTCTGTCATTAAACGACTTAAAGTATTTAACTTAAAAGGTTTACACTATTTTACATCAATAATATGATGTTAATATATGTCTGAGTTCACAACACCAATGATTGCACTGTAACCATATGATGTATTGTATTTCACTTTATATAAATCTAGAGCAATCCACCTAAATACCATAATTTCAAGTGATTTTGCATTAGATAATTATGGTTTGGCTGCTTAAAGGAAAATGGGTGAGCAATTAAATGTAATCACTCCACTTTCAGAAGCAGTGACTTCATATTAAGATGTCAAAATGTTCTCAAGATTATTGAAGACACAATGTCTCAGCCATTCGGCGGCTGGTCAGAGGGAGTGACAAAAATACAAAATGTTTCATCCTGACACACTTGTCTTACCTGTCCATCTGGGTGTTGGACACACCTCTTTCTGGCTTTTGCACTATTATTTATGACACTCCTTCCTTTTGCAACATACAGAAATCAGAAAAAGATCAAGCAGTTTCGAGAGCTCACATGAAGGATGGAAAACGAGGATCTGAATGACTGATGGAAATATACACTTGTGTGGACTAGCATGATGATCTATGGAACTATACAGCACTACCTGTAACTATGATGGATGAAAGTTGAGCGTCTAATGTGAGTCTGCTTGTATGTGTACATCTACCCAATATTTTAGTTGTCTCTACTCATGTGTGCGCATGTGGTGCTGTAGAGTCCAATGGCGGAGTTGAACCCTGTCTCAGACACTCATGCTCTACTGGAATCCATGCTTCAGCGATTACGACTGAATGCTCAGACCAACAGTAGCTCACCCACTCATATGCAAACATGCAGTCCGTCTGGAGAATGTAATGCTGGACCAGTGGAAGACTCATCTAAATCAGTTTATCAGTTTGGGATTTCTTCCAACAGTAAACAGCAGGATGGACAGGCCTCAGTTTGGAATAAATGGCAGAATCCTTGGACTCAACAATCTTCTCATTTTGAGGATGCATTGACTCCTGTCGCTAAACAACCTGTAAGAAGGATCAATAAACACAACTCAGGATTTTCTGGTAAACCTAAACGTCCTCCATTGATTTGGGGGGAACAAAAGCACTTTACTGTAGAAAGAACCGGTGATGTCACTTCTGGCGTCGGAGACGTTCAGATGCCCGGGCTGGAAAACAAGCGACAGTTTTCTCTGGAAGGGGACACCGGCTTAAATGTGGTCTCCCCGTCTTTATACAAAACAGAATCTTTCCAAAACCCTCCTGATCTTTTAGCTCCAACGCTAACAACGTCTGCAGTTTTGGAAAAACCGGAGGTCAAGGGTCAAACTTGGAGTTGGGGTGCTGGGATTGAGAGAAATGAAAGCACCAGATTTCATGAGCAATCAGGAAAAACGACAAAAACAAGTAGAAGGACGTGGGGAGCTAAAAGGTGGGCTCAGAATGTGAAAGAGAGATGGAGAGGAAGACACAGAAGCACAGTGACCATACAAAGAGATGATGGAGAAAGACAAGCACAGAATGAAATGCAAGTGAGTATTTGTGTCAGTTTAATACTGTCAAAGCCAGTTTTTTTTTTTTTGTTTATTAGTGTTGCTTACTTACATCAGTATTACTACAATATTAATACAGCGAGCCAAGCACTGCAAAAATGTTAAATTAGCAACACCTTGGCAAATGCATAAAAATAGTTGCACCCTATGCAGTGTTCACTGCTCCCTGTCCACTGAGCATGAGATATCAATTCAAGTTCACTTAATTTGAATAATATGTGTTCATTCTGAATACACTGCAACACTGATCACACACAGATGACAGCTGAGTCACGCATATGCAAATGGTTTGATGTAATAATATACTTATGTAAATGAATAAAAATTAAGCTTATTTTCATGCAATATAGTTGTTTATATAATACATCCATGAGTATTTTTGCGAAAATGCATTCATTATTAATTTAATTAAAATAACTAATATATTTAAAAGCTTTAAAATGGGTCATAAATGACAGTTCGCAGAGTTAAAATAAGCATGATTGCACCTTACAAATTACACCAGAGACTAATTAAATCCAAGAATGATGTCAGAGCCTCAGTGTCTTTTACACATCAAACATCTTTATGTTCTGGACTGCACCGCAGTGACTGGTGCATAAATTTCTTTCTCTACTTCCTGTGAAGTGATGAATCGATGTACCCTTATTCACAATGCTGTTCGCAGTGTCCTTCAAACTGAACATGCTCGTTCGCTTCAAACTGGAATATCACTTAAGATAAAAAAAGTTTGTAGACAAACTTTAAGTTGGCTTGAAAAAGCCTAGCCAGAAATTTTTAAAAGTAGTTTTAAGAACTTGGAGTTTGAAGGTTGTCAGTTTGAAATTGTTAAGTTATAATTTAGTAGTTTAAAAGTTAAAAATCAGCTAAAACCAGTTGATTTCGAAAAAAAAAATTAAAAAAATAGCTAAAACGAATTGATTAAAAAAGACTGAAACCAGCTTAAACCAGCTGTTTTATCAAAAACAGCTAGCTAAAACTAGTTGATTTGGCAAAAACAGCTAAATCCAGCGGAAATTAGTTCATTTCATGAAAACCAGCTAAAAAAATCAGCTAGAAAATCAGCTAAAACCTGCGGTTTTAACAAAAAAGGCAGCTAAAAACCAGCTGAAACCAGTTGGTTTAGAAAAAAATGGTTAAAAAACAGCTAGAACCAGCTGATTAAAAAAGCCTGAAACCAACTAAAACCAGCTGATTTAGCAAAAAAATCTAAAAACCTGCAAAAACCAGCTAAAACCTGCTGTTTTATCGAAAACAGCTAGCTGAAAGTTGATTTGGCAAAAACAGCTAAAATCCAGTTGAAATCAGTTCATTTCTGAAAACCAGATAAAAAAATCTGCTAGAAAACCAGCTAAAACCTGCAGTTTTAACAAAAAGGCAGCTAAAAACCAGCTGAAACCAGCTGTTTTAACTAATAAAGAGCTAAAAAACAGCTAAAAACAGTTGATTTAGAAAAAGAACAACTAGAAACAAGCTAATACTGAATGATTTAGCGAATAAAAAGCTAAAAAACAGCTAAAACCATTTGATTTAACAAAATAACCCCACCTAAAATCATTTAAAACCAGCTAAAAACAGCTGATGTAATAAAAAAAAAGAAAACCAGCTAAATCTAGTTGATTTAGGGGGAAAAACAGCTAAAATCAGCTGATTTAGCACATAAAAAACAGCAAAGAACAGCTAAAACCAGCTGACCCCCCAGTTAAAATCTGTTAATTTAGCAAAAAAAAAAAAAGATAGATAGATAGATAGATAGATAGATAGATAGATACATTCTGTCAATGTAAGTCTATGGGAAAAGATACAGCAACCCGAGTGAGACCAGAATGACAATATGAGTTTGGTGGTTGTAACTTAAAAGCAGTTATAGCAGTCTACATTTTGTCTAAGTTTATAAGTATGCTTATATTTATGTTTTCAGAGTAATCGCTCTTCATTATCGGTGCCCATTGAAATGAACGACACACCTACAGCACTCACTGAGACTACAGATATCCGTCATGAACAGATCAGCACAGCGCTAGATGAAGATGGCCCTGGTTCACTAAGCTACATGAGGTAAACAGCCAGTGACATTAGAAATATGCATCAGACATAGTTATCATTCCACATGTGCGATCCATTAATCACTTTCTATTTCATGTGAAACTGGCTCATCAAGAAAGAATGTGTGACCCCTCAAGGCTAAAACAGTCAACTGAGTTATTGTAACTATAAAAGCCACATCCTGGTTCAGGTGGTTTTTATGGGCTGTATTTGGCTTTGTTTACATGATCTTTATCTTCTTTTCAGTGACAATCTGTTCTCATTTGGCACTACTTCCAATTTAATGGAGGAGATCTTCAGCGGGACGGAGTGGGCTCAGTTTCTTTCAGTTAACCGCAACAAACCAGATCAATCAAATGAGTCACCAAATACTATATCACGTGAGGAAGAACTACACAGTAAATGGACTGGAGACAAAGATGATTTGCATTTAGGTTTGACTCAACCATCACTTCCAGAGAGCTTTACGCAACACATGTCCACTCATCCAACCGAGATGTCCCAAATGAGTCTCACAAATCCATTACAAACTTTCGACCCGTTTATAAACCAGCAACAAAATCGGAACCCCGGTGAATCTCACAGTAGAGAGCAATCAAATGAACATCCACAGTTTTACCAGCTTGTTCCAAATGAATCAAAGGTGACTGAGCACAGCGATCAACATGGGACGTCTAGTCAAGTGTACGACCCCAGCCATAACCAGCCACAAGGTGGGATGGAGGATTACATACCTGTCTTGGACCTTTCATATGCTAAGGTGAGAGTATAAGCATTAAAAGCAGAAGCGATATTGATTTATTTGGTTATTAACTCTCTTTCTTGTTTCTTTTCCATCATTTCTCTCAGCCAATAAAAAGACAGTCCGTAACATCCCATGGATCTATAAGCCGAAAAAGAGAGCACTGGACGAAAAGGAGGGAATCGTTTGAACCCACAACACAAGACATGGAGGATGAAGAGCATGGTGGCTCTTTTACAGCTCCACAGTTTTCAAACCCTGTCCACAGCCCCTCACCCGCATCTTCCCTCAACTCAATCCTGGACTCCGTCTCTGAAGACTCAGAGTATGAAGTCCTGGAGACTGCGGTCAAAAAGGTAAGAAATGGTGCAGTTGAGGTCAAAAGTTTACATACACCTTGCAGAATCTGCAAAAATGTGAATTATTTTACCAAAATAAGAGGGATCATACAGCATTTTTTAATTAGTACTGACCTGAATAAGATATTCCACAAGAGAAAAATGACCCACTTCAAAAGTTTACATACACTTGATTTTTAATACTGTGTTGTTATCTGCATGATCCACAGATGTATTTTTTTTTGTTTAGCAATAGTTGTTCATATGCAACTATTACAGAAGGATCATATGCTCACTGATGCTTCAAAAGGAAACACGATGCATTAAGAGCCGGGGGGTGTACACTTTTTTGAATTTGAAGATCAGGGTAAATTTAACTTGTTTTTTTTCTGAGAAACATGTAAGTATCTTTTGTAGCTTCTGAAGGGTAGTACTAAATGAAAAAAATTAATATGATATTAAGACAAAATAAAAAAGAAAGTACACATCTTCATTCTGTTCATATTACAGAAGGTTCAAATGCTCATTGATGCTTCGGAAGGAAACACGATGCATTAAGAGCTGGGGGTGAAAACTTTTGAACAGAATGAAGATGTGTACATTTTTCTTATTTTGCCTAAATATCATTTTTTTTTTTTCATTTAGTACTGCCCTTCAGAAGCTACAAAAGATACGTAGAAGGCAAAGTAAGTTCAATTTACCCTAATCTTTATATTTCAAAAGTTTTCACCCCTGGCTCTTAATGCATGGTTTTTCCTTGTGGAGCATCAGTGAGCATTTGAACCTTCTGTAATAGTTGCATATGAGTCCCTCAGTTGTCCTCAGTGTGAAAAGATAGATCTCAAAATCATACAGTCATTATTGGAAAAGGATTCAAAAACACAAAAATGCTGAGAAACCAAATAATTTGTGGGACCTGAAGGATTTTTCTGAAGAACAGCAGGCAGTTTAAATGTTCAGGACAAACAAGGGACTCATGAACAACTATCACTAAACCAAAAAACACAGTGGATCATTCAGGGAACAACACAGTATTAAGAATCAAGTGTATGTAAACTTTTGAACAGGGTCACTTTTTGTGTCAAAAACTGCTTTTTAACTGATATATCAACAGCTTAATACATTTTGAGATTAGGTGTGTGGTTTAACTTTAATTCACACCACAGAAGAATGATTTAAACCTTATTGGTTAAGGTTTTGGGTTTGAACATAAAGGGCATGTAACTACAGACTACAGAGGCGCATGTGTTACTATGTTAAGATGGTTGTGGTTTTAGTGCCTTTGTTGAATTAATTGTTGGGTGGTGCTGAATTTTTAGCTTGGTGTGTGCACTACTATGACTTGCATCACTACAAAAATTAATTTTTGGACAAATACTGTAAGCCATAATTAATTATGTAATTAATGTGTGACATAAGAAACCAAAACTGATATAAAAACAATCCTTATAACTTTCAGTAAGTATGAACACTCTGTTTAAAGATTTGGGGTCAGAAAGTTTTTTTTAAATACTTTTTTTCTCCAAGGAAGCATTCAAGTAATTAAAAAGCAACAATAAAGATATTTATAATATTACAAAATATTTCTATTTCAAATAGAATACTGTTCTTTTGAGCTTTATACTCATCAAAGAATCATGAAAAGTAAAAAATACAGTTTCCATAAAAATATTGACAGCTGTTTTCAGCATTGATGATAATGAGAAATGTTTCTTGAGCAGCAAATCAGCATATTAGAATGATTTCCGAAGGATCATGTGACACTGAAGACTGGAGTAATGATGCTGAAAATTCAGCTTTGAATAAATTACATTTTATAATATATTAAAATAGAAAATAGTTCTTTTAAATTGTAATAATATTCACAATGTTACTGTTTTTACTGTATCAGGTTATTGCAGTCTTGATGAGAATTAGACAATTCTTTCACAGACATAAAATCGGTAACACTTTGCAATAAGGTTCATTAGTTAACATGAAGTAAGAATGAACAATACTTCTACAGCATTTATTAATCTTAGTTAATGTTAATTTCAGCATTTACTAATGCATTATTAAATTTACATTAGTTAATGCACTGTGAACTAACATGAACAAACAATGAATAACTTTACTTTTATTAACTAATATTAACAAAGATTAATAAATACTGGAATAAATGTATTGTTCATTGCTCGTTCATGTTAGTTAATACATTAAATAATGTTAACAAATAATTATTGTAAAGCATTACCAAAAACATCTTACCAGCTCCAAACTTTTGAATATTAGTGTACATTACAGTTGAGGTCAAAAGTTTACATCCCTCTTTCAGGATCTGCAAATTGTTAATTATTTTACCAAAATAAGAGGGATCATACAAAATGCATGTTATTGTTTATTTAGTACTGACCTGAATAAGATATTTCACATGTAAGACATTTACATATGGTCCACAAGAGAAAATAATAGTTGAATTTATAAAAATGACCCAGTTCAAAAGTTTACATACACTTGATTCTTAATACTGTGTTGTTACCTGAATAATCCACAGCTGTGTGTGTGTGTGTTTTTTTTTTTTTGTTTGTTTGTTTAGTGATAGTTGTTCATGAGTCCCTTGTTTGTCCTGAACAGTTAAACTGTCCACTGTTCTTCAGAAAAATCCTTCAGGTCCCATAAATTCTTTGGTTTTTTAGCATTTTTGTGTATTTGAACCCTTTCCAACAATGACTGTATGATGTTGAGATCCATCTTTTCACACTGAGGACAACTGAAGGACTCATATGCAACTATTACAGAAATAATTACCATTCTGCAAGGTGTATGTAAACTTTTGACATCAGCTGTAACTGGTGTAAAGATGAGCTATTCACCAGTACATGTTGTGTTTTAGATGCTGGTTCTCTTCTTTGTCATCCAGCTTCACCATTTAATTAAAAATGATTATGTCATCAATTACCCGCCCTCGTCATTTCAAACCTGTGTGACCTTCTTTTTCCGTAGAATATGAAAGGAGGGATTTTGAAGAATTGTACTGGTCATTACCTTCCAAATCTTCTGAAAACATATGAAAATTAGTCAGTCCTGGTCTCTTAACTGTCTCGCGGTTTGTGAACTGGATCAACCAATTTATTAAAAAGATCTCATTGTGATATTGCTGTTTCTATCATAAATGCACTCCGGAGAGTAAAGCTGATGTAAGACTTCAGAAGACTTGGAATAGGCATGAACCACATTTATTGTCATTTATTTGTCATTTTGGAGCTTTCAGCTCTAGTTTATTATCATTTGAAAAGAATTAACAATATATTCTTGAGATTTTCATCTTTGTGATTCACAGAAGACAGTCTGAGGGAATCAGCTGCTGTGTCTGTTGTAAACATTCTATATTTTGTGAATCAATTGTAATCATATTAGTGTCCACAATTACAATCCATCATGTCATTGTTTCTCTTCTTTTATCCAGAGGAGGATGGAAGACACCCGGCGCGTTCGGTTCTGTGAGCAGGTTATCGTCTTACCGCCCAGCTACTTGTCAGAGTCTGATGAAGATAATGTCGATGAAGAAATTGAAAACGACTTGCAAGAGGAGGCTTCTCCCCGTTCGTCTTTTCCTAGATGGATGGTGTCTTTAAAACCTAAAAGTGGAAAGTACAAATTTTAACTTTGACTGCACCTCTAAAATTTTCACAGCTCACATAAACAGAGACTGTGCTTCCTGAGGCAATAGCGACACAGCAGAAATAACAGACAATTATCATTTTTACATTCTGAAAAAAAATCATTTTAATAGGACTGTGATATGCCAGCATCATAATGATATAAAATTACATTCAATTAAATTGTTAAATTAAAAAATGTAAGTAAAATGTCATACGAATAACAGATTAAAGTGCAAAGATGTGGTGAAATTTATTTTCTAAGATAACATTACTTACAATCTCAGCGGCATAGTTCAAGTAAATAAAGTCAACGGTATGAAAATCAAGCTGATTTAGACAAATGTTTCACATTAAAAACACTCAAAATATGCCTAAATACTTTTAACTTGTAAAAGAAATTCTGTATGTAGTCACATATCATTTTCTTTCTTTGTTCTTTTTATTAATGAATTAATTACTGATTCTTTGTTTTGTCATTTAATTTACTGCAGCTTAATTACTGTTTGTATATACAGTTTCAGTTAAAGGTTGGACGCTCACTTTTTATCTAAGAAGCTTAAATTAAATTTTTGTATACAAATATACAGTAAATTGTGGTCATTTGTGAATATCTTGAGAAAATGAGATGTATCTTGGACCAGATGTTTACTGCTGCCTTAAAATTTTAAGTTCAGTCAACTTAAATGAGTTATTCAACTTGAAATGTTAAGTTGTACTAAGTGACAACTTAGATATTTGAGTTGACTAAACTTAAAAGCTGTGTTTGTTACCCGGCTGCCTTAAATTCATTGAATTAACTCAAATATCTAAGTTGTTCCTTAGTAAAACTTAACATTTCAAGTCGACTAAACTTTTTTTTGAGTTGACTTAACTTAAAATTTCAAGGCAGCTGGGTAACAAATTATTTTAAGTTGACTCAACAAATAGTTTTTAGAGTGTACTTACGTTTGTGTTATTTTAAAGTTTTGATGGCTTTAGTATTCCAAAATAATAAAAGGTGTGTACAGACTTTTGACCGTTAGTGTACATATATAAATGCGTGTTTTCTTAGGGTTTATGACTGACTGAAAAAAGCCTTTATTTAAATTCGTTAACAAACCAAGTTTCACAGACTTAAAGGAGAAGTCCACTTCCAAAACAAAGATTCACATATAATGTACTCACCCCCTTGTCATCCAAGATGTTCATGTCTTTCTTTCTTCAGTCATAAAGAAATTATGAGGAAAACATTTCAGCATTTTTCTCCATATAATGGACTGTTATGGTGCCCCAATTTTGAACTTCCAAAATGCAGTTTAAATGTGGCTTCAAACGATCCCAAATGCAGTTATAAGGGATCCCAGCTGAGGAAGAAGGGTCTTATCTAGTGAAAAGATCTGTTATTTTGATTAAAAATAATACAATTTATATACTTTATATACTATTTCTTTGCTTTGTACTCTTCCGCCCATGGAAGTTGAGTAGGATGATGTGACAGGACACATTTATTGATTATAATAATGATTACACTTCCAGTTAATGTTAATTCCAATCTCTCCTCCCTGACAGACAAAAAACAAACAAACAAACAAACAAACAAACAAACACAAAAAAACACATTAAACAACACAAACACATTGTTTACTTCATATATGAATGTAATATTTTTGAAATGCTGTAAACTTCTATTATATTTTATTATATATTACAGAGCAAATCTTTAACGTTAGCTATAAAGAAAAAACAAGTAGGCCGAATACGAACAAATTTTAGTGTTCTTTTCTTCATAAAACACTTGCATTTGTGCTTTTAAATCCTCAAAAATTGGCCACGTTTTTTTTCATCTTCTTCTATTATTTATATAAAAAGAGGGACAGCTGACTTGTTTCTTTGTCATTACGGGTCGATTGGTGTTGTGCTGCTGTCGGTGTGTGTTGTTTAAATAGCTCTCTCTTGACTTGAGCTCTCGCTTACGGCCATACCACCCTGAACACGCCCGA